>NC_041392.1:341758388-341763939 GCF_002162155.2 Triticum dicoccoides
GCGTCGCCGCCACCCCGCGCCTTGCCGGAGCGCGTGCCGCCGCCGCCCTTGCCGCGGATCCGGTCGGGCCGGACCGGATCCGGCCGTCCCCGACCTCCCCGGCCATCCACCGGCGCCGCCCCGCCGCCACATCGCCGGCGAAGCCACCGGCGTCGCCGTTGACCTCAAACCCTAGATCCGGAGGTCGAATTCTACTAAGTCCCCGATTTTTCCAGTTTCAAGTGCCTATGTTCATCCTAATCTCAACCTCAAGAATCTCAAGTACATCTTCACTCAGCCTAATCTCAACCTCAGGCAAACTCGATGGGTCGAAATGATTCAAGAGTATAATCCGAGTATCGAGTATACTCCAGGCAAGGCCAATGTGATTGCTGACGCATTGAGCAGAAAGGCTTATTGCAACAGTCTGATTCTCAAGCCTTATCAACCCGAGCTTTGGGAAGCTTTCCGCAAACTTAATCTGCATGTTGTTCCTCAAGGTTTCCTCGCCAACCTTCAAGTCTCTCCTACCTTGGAAGATCAGATTCACCAAGCCCAGCTTCTTGATGCTATGGTGAAAAAGGTGAAGATTGGGATTGCCAAGAGTCAACCCAAGTACAAGTGCTACCGCCTTGATGACAAGGACACTTTCTTCTTCGAGGATCGTATTGTTGTACCCAAAGGTGACCTCCGTAAAGTGATCATGAACGAGGCTCACAATTCTCTCCTCTCCATCCACCCTGGGAGCACGAAGATGTATCACGACCTCAAGCAAGCTTATTGGTGGACTCGAATGAAGCGCGAGATTGCTCAATTCGTGAATGAGTGTGATGTCTGCAGAAGAGTGAAGGTAGAACACCAAAGACCAGCTGGTCTCCTCCAACCTCTTGCCATTCCAAAATAGAAGTTTGACCACATTGAAATGGACTTCGTGACTGGGTTTCCAAAGTCCAAGCGTGGCAATGATGCTATATTCGTTGTCATCGACAAACTCACCAAAGTGGCTCACTTTCTGCCTATCAAAGAGTCGATCACTGCAGCTCAATTGGCGGAACTCTATACCTCTCGTATTGTCTCTCTGCACGGTATTCCACAAGTGATCTCTTCAGACCATGGCAGCATCTTTACCTCTAAGTTTTGGGATTCTTTTCAGAAGGCCATGGGCACCAACATCCGCTTCAGCATAGCTTCCCATCCTCAAACTAGCGGTCAAGTCGAGCGTGTCAACCAGATTCTTGAAGATATGCTCAGGCTTGTGTGATCTCCTTCGGCATGAAGTGGGAGGATTGTCTTCCTTATGCTGAATTCTCCTACAACAACAGTTTTCAAGCAAGTTCGGGCAAGGCCCCATTTGAAATTCTGTATGGTAGGAAGTGTCGTACCCCTCTCAACTGGTCTGAAACCGGTGAACGTCAGCTTTTGGGTAATGACTTAATCACAGAGGCAGAGGAAATGTGCAAAGTCATTCGAGATAACCTCAAAGCAGCCCAATCCCGTCAGAAGAGCTACTATGATAGTAAGCACCGTGATTTGTCTTTCGAGATCGGAGATCATGTTTACCTCCGCGTCTCTCCTATGAAAGATACTCATCGCTTCGGTATCAAAGGGAAGGTTTCCCCAGATACGTGGGACCTTTCAAGATTGTCAGCAAGAGAGGCGACCTCGCCTATCAACTCGAGCTTCCTTCAAACTTTGCAAATGTTCATGACGTGTTCCATGTCTCTCAGCTTTGAAAGAGCTTCAAGACTCCTGACCGCACCGTCAACTTCGAGGACATTGAGCTCCAAGAAGATCTCTCTTATCGTGAGCACCCAGTTGCTATTCTTGAAGAGACTAAACGCAAGACTCGCAATAACTCAATCAAATTCCTCAAAGTCAAGTGGTCACACCATTCCGACCGTGAAGCTACCTGGGAACGCCAGGATCACCTCCGTTATGAGTACCCGGCGTGCTTTGAGTCCTCGATATCGGGACGAGATCCTTTCGTAGTGGTGGAGTGTTGTAACACCCCGGATGTAACTTTCCCAATTTGTACTCTAACTCTTGCCGTTTCCGACGTTAAGTTATTTTATTTTCTCGGGTTCGGGTTTTTGTCTCCGTGTGTTGTTATCATTGTCATGCATCTCATATCATGTCATCATGTGCATTGCATTTGCATACGTGTTCATCTCATGCATTCGAGCATTTGCCCCGTTGTCCGTTTTGCATTCCGGCGCTTCGTTCTCCTCCGGTGGTCTTTTCTACCTTTCTTTCGTGTGTGGGGCTTAAACATTTCCGGTTTGGACCGAGACTTGCCAAGTGGCCTTGGTTTACTACCGGTAGAACGCATGTCAAGTTTCGTATCATTTGGACTTCGTTTGATACTCCAACGGTTAACCGAGGGACCGAAAAGGCCTCGTGTGTGTTGCAGCCCAACACCCCTCCAATTTGGCCCAAAACCCACCTAAGCCTTCTCCATCATCTAGATCATTCGATCACAATCGCGTGGCCGAAAACCGCACCTCATTTGGACACTCCTAGCTCTTCCTATGCCTATTTAAAGACCCCCCTCCCTCCGAGATTCTCCTTCTCCTCCCCCCGAAACCCTAGTCCCCTTCGTCTCCACGCGCCGGCGGACGATTTTCCGTCCGACCGGACACGTCCGAATCTGCCGCCGCCGCCACGTGGCGCTATGGCATTCGCCCGCCGTCCCGGCCCACATCGCTGGCCCGCCGACCCATTGGGGCCCGGATCGGGCCCTCCCGGCCCGGGACGCCGCCGCAGCCACCCGCGGGCACCCGAGCCCCGCGCCGCCGCCCGCCACATCGCCGGCCGCCGCGCGCCGCCCGGCGACGACCTCGCCTCTCCTCTCCTCGCCTCGCGTCGCCGCCACCCCGCGCCTCGCCGGAGCGCACGCCGCCGCCGCCCTTGCCGCGGATCCGGTTGGGCCGGACCCGATCCGGCCGTCCCCGACCTCCCGGGCCATCCACCGGCGCCGCCCCGCCGCCACATCGCCGGCGAAGCCACCGGCGTCGCCGTTGACCTCAAACCCTAGATCCGGAGGTAGAATTCTACTAAGTCCCCGATTTTTCCAGTTTCAAGTGCCTATGTTCATCCTAATCTCAACCTCAAGAGTCTCAAGTACATCTTCACTCAGCCTAATCTCAACCTCAGGCAAACTCGATGGGTCGAAATGATTCAAGAGTATAATCCGAGTATCGAGTATACTCCATGCAAGGCCAATGTGATTGCTGACGCATTGAGCAGAAAGGCTTATTGCAACAGTCTAATTCTCAAGCCTTATCAACCCGAGCTTTGTGAAGCTTTCCGCAAACTTAATCTGCAACTTGCTCCTCAAGGTTTCCTCGCCAACCTTCAAGTCGCTCCTACCTTGGAAGATCAGATTCGCCAAGCCCAGTTTCTTGATGCTATGGTGAAAAAGGTGAAGATTGGGATTGCCAAGAGTCAACCCAAGTACAAGTGCTACCGCCTTGATGACAAGGACACTCTCTTCTTCGAGGATCGTATTATTGTACCCAACGGTGACCTCCGTAAAGTGATCATGAACGAGGCTCACAATTCTCTCCTCTCCATCCACCCTGGGAGCACGAAGATGTATCACGACCTCAAGCAAGCTTATTGGTGGACTCGAATGAAGCGTGAGATTGCTCAATACGTGAATGAGTGTGATGTCTGAAGAAGAGTGAAGGTAGAACACCAAAGACCAGCTGGTCTCCTCCAACCTCTTGCCATTCCAAAATGGAAGTTTGACCACATTGAAATGGACTTCGTGACTGGGTTTCCAAATTCCAAGCGTGGCAATGATGCTATATTCGTTGTCATCGACAAACTCACCAAAGTGTCTCACTTTCTGCCTATCAAAGAGTCGATCACTGCAGCTCAATTGGCGGAACTCTATACCTCTCGTATTGTCTCTCTGCGCGGTATTCCACAAGCGATCTCTTCATACCATGTCAGCATCTTTACCTCTAAGTTTTGGGATTCTTTTTAGAAGGGCATGGGCACCAACATCCGCTTCAGCACAGCTTTCCATCCTCAAACTAGCGGTCAAGTCGAGCGTGTCAACCAGATTCTTGAAGATATGCTCAGGCTTGTGTGATCTCCTTCGGCATGAAGTGGGAGGATTGTCTTCCTTATGCTAAGTTCTCCTACAACAACATTTTTCAAGCAAGTTCGGGCAAGGCCCCATTTGAAATTCTGTATGGTAGGAAGTGCCGTACCCCTCTCAACTGGTCTGAAACCGGTGAACGTCAGCTTTTGGGTAATGACTTAATCACAGAGGCAGAGGAAATGTGCAAAGTCATTCGAGATAACCTCAAAGCAGCCCAATCCCGTCAGAAGAGCTACTATGATAGTAAGCACTGTGATTTGGCTTTTGAGATCGGAGATCATGTTTACCTCCGCATCTCTCCTATGAAAGGTACTCATCGCTTCGGTATCAAACGGAAGGTTGCCCCCAGATACGTGGGACCTTTCAAGATTGTCAGCAAGAGAGGCGACCTCGCCTATCAACTCGAGATTCCTTCAAACTTTGCAAATGTTCATGACGTGTTCCATGTCTCTCAGCTTCGATAGTGCTTCAAGACTCCTGACCGCACCATCAACTTCGAGGACACTGAGCTCGAAGAAGATCTCTCTTATCGTGAGCACCCAGTTGCTATTCTTGAAGAGACTGAATGCAAGACTCGCAATAAGTCAATCAAATTCCTCAAAGTCAAGTGGTCACACCATTCCGACCGTGAAGCTACCTGGGAACGCGAGGATCACCTCCGTTATGCGTACCCGGCGTTCTTTCAGTCCTCGATCTCGGGACGAAATCCTTTCGTAGTGGTGGAGTGTTGTAACACCCCGGATGTAACTTTCCCAATTTGTACTCTAACTCTTGCTATTTCCGGCGTTAAGTTATTTTATTTTCTCGGGTTCGGGTTTTTGTCTCCGTGTGTTGTTATCGTTTTCATGCATCTCATATCATGTCATCATGTGCATTGCATTTGCATACGTGTTCATCTCATGCATTCGAGCATTTTCCCCGTTGTCCGTTTTGCATTCCGGCGCTTCGTTCTCCTCCGGTGGTCTTTTCTACCTTTCTTTCGTGTGTGGGGATTAAACATTTCCGGTTTAGACCGAGACTTGCCAAGTGGCCTTGGTTTACTACCGGTAGAACGCCTGTCAAGTTTCGTATCATTTGGACTTCGTTTGATACTCCAACGGTTAACCGAGGGACCGAAAAGGCCTCGTGTGTGTTGCAGCCCAACACCCCTCCAATTTGGCCCAAAACACACCTAAGCCTTCTCCATCATCTAGATCATTCGATCACGATCGTGTGGCCGAAAACCGCACCTCATTTGGACATTCCTAGCTCTTCCTATGCCTATTTAAAGACCCCCCCTCCGAGATTCTCCTTCTCGTCCCCCCGAAACCCTAGTCCCCTTCGTCTCCATGCGCCGGCGGATGATTTTCCGTCCGACCGGACACGTCCGAATCTGCCGCCGCCGCCACGTGGCGCTTCGCCATTTGCCCGCCGTCCCGGCCCACATCGCCGGCCGCCGACCCATTGGGGCCCGGATCGGGC
>NC_041392.1:341764156-341766855 GCF_002162155.2 Triticum dicoccoides
CCTCGCCTCGCGTCGCTGCCACCCCGCGCCTCGCCGGAGCGCGCGCCGCCGCCGCCCTTGCCGCGGATCCGGTCGGGCCGGACCGGATCCGGCCGTCCCCGACCTCCCCGGCCATCCACCGGCGCCGCCTCGCCGCCACATCGCCGGCGAAGCCACCGGCGTCGCCGTTGACCTCAAACCCTAGATCCGGAGGTAGAATTCTACTAAGTCCCCGATTTTTCCAGTTTCAAGTGCCTATGTTCATGCTAATCTCAACCTCAAGAGTCTCAAGTACATCTTCACTCAGCCTAATCTCAACCTCAGGCAAACTCGATGGGTCGAAACGATTCAAGAGTATAATCCGAGTATCGAGTATACTCCATGCAAGGCCAATGTGATTGCTGACGCATTGAGAAGAAAGGCTTATTGCAACAGTCTAATTCTCAAGCCTTATCAACCCGAGCTTTGTGAAGCTTTCCGCAAACTTAATCTGCAAGTTGTTCCTCAAGGTTTCCTCGCCAACCTTCAAGTCTCTCCTACCTTGGAAGATCAGATTCGCCAAGCCCAGCTTCTTGATGCTATGGTGAAAAAGGTGAAGATTGGGATTGCCAAGAGTCAACCCAAGTACAAGTGCTACCGCCTTGATGACAAGGACACTCTCTTCTTCGAGGATCGTATTGTTGTACCCAAAGGTGACCTCCGTAAAGTGATCATGAACGAGTCTCACAATTCTCTGCTCTCAATCCACCCTGGGAGCACAAAGATGTATCACGACCTCAAGCAAGCTTATTGGTGGACTCGAATGAAGCGAGAGATTGCTCAATTCGTGAATGAGTGTGATGTCTGCAGAAGAGTGAAGGTAGAACACCAAAGACCAGCTGGTCTCCTCCAACCTCTTGCCATTCCAAAATGGAAGTTTGACCACATTGAAATGGACTTCGTGACTGGGTTTCCAAAGTCCAAGCGTGGCAATGATGCTATATTCGTTGTCATCGACAAACTCACCAAAGTGTCTCACTTTCTGCCTATCAAAGAGTCGATCACTGCAGCTCAATTGGCGGAACTCTATACCTCTCGTATTGTCTCTCTGCACAGTATTCCACAAGTGATCTCTTCATACCATGGCAGCATCTTTACCTTTAAGTTTTGGGATTCTTTTCAGAAGGCCATGGGCACCAACTTCCGCTTCAGCATAGCTTTCCATTCTCAAACTAGCGGTCAAGTCGAGCGTGTCAACCAGATTCTTGAAGATATGCTCAGGCTTGTGTGATCTCCTTCGGCATGAAGTGGGAGGATTGTCTTCCTTATGCTGAATTCTCCTACAACAACAGTTTTCAAGCAAGTTCGGGCAAGGCCCCATTTGAAATTCTGTATGGTAGGAAGTGCCGTACCCCTCTCAACTGGTCTGAAACCGGTGAACGTCAGCTTTTGGGTAATGACTTAATCACAGAGGCAGAGGAAATGTGCAAAGTCATTCGAGATAACCTCAAAGCAGCCCAATCCCGTCAGAAGAGCTACTATGATAGTAAGCACCGTGATTTGGCTTTCGAGATCGGAGATCATGTTTACCTCCGCGTCTCTCCTATGAAAGGTACTCATCGCTTTGGTATCAAAGGGAAGGTTGCCCCCAGATACGTGGGACCTTTCAAGATTGTCAGCAAGAGAGGCGACCTCGCCTATCAACTCGAGCTTCCTTCAAACTTTGCAAATGTTCATGACGTGTTCCATGTCTCTCAGCTTCGAAAGTGCTTCAAGACTCCTGACCGCATCATCAACTTCGAGGACATTGAGCTCCAAGAAGATCTCTCTTATCGTGAGCACCCAGTTGCTATTCTTGAAGAGACTGAACGCAAGACTCGCAATAAGTCAATCAAATTCCTCAAAGTCAAGTGGTCACACCATTCCGACCGTGAAGCTACCTGGGAACGCGAGGATCACCTCCGTTATGAGTACCCGGCGTTCTTTGAGTCCTCGATCTCGGGACGAGATCCTTTCGTAGTGGTGGAGTGTTGTAACACCCCGGATGTAACTTTCCCAATTTGTACTCTAACTCTTGCCGTTTCCGGCGTTAAGTTATTTTATTTTCTCAGGTTCGGGTTTTTGTCTCCGTGTGTTGTTATCGTTGTCATGCATCTCATATCATGTCATCATGTGCATTGCATTTGCATACGTGTTCATCTCATGCATTCGAGCATTTTTCCCGTTGTCCGTTTTGCATTCCGGCGCTTCGTTCTCCTCCGGTGGTCTTTTCTACCTTTCTTTCATGTGTGGGGATTAAACATTTCCGGTTTGGACCGAGACTTGCCAAGTGGCCTTGGTTTACTACCGGTAGAACGTCTGTCAAGTTTTATATCATTTGGACTTCGTTTGATACTCCAACGGTTAACCGAGGGACCGAAAAGGCCTCGTGTGTGTTGCAGCCCAACACCCCTCCAATTTGGCCAAAAACCCACCTAAGCCTTCTCCATCATCTAGATCATTCGATCACAATCGCGTGGCCGAAAACCGCACCTCATTTGGACACTCCTAGCTCTTCCTATGCCTATTTAAAGACCCCCCCTCCGAGATTCTCCGTCTCCGCCCCCCGAAACCCTAGTCCCCTTCGTCTCCACGCGCCGGCGGACGATATTCCGTCCGACCGGACACGTCCGAATCTGCCGCCGCCGCCACGTGGCGCTTCGCCATTCGCCCGCCGTCCCGGCCCACATCGCCGGCCCGCC
>NC_041392.1:341767164-341769833 GCF_002162155.2 Triticum dicoccoides
CGTGCGCCGCCCGGCGACGACCTCGCCTCTCCTCTCCTCGCCTCGCGTCGCCGCGACCCCGCGCCTCGCCGGAGCGCGCGTCGCCTCCGCCCTTGCCGCGGATCCGGTCAGGCCGGACCGGATCCGGCCGTCCCCGACCTCCCCGGCCATCCACCGGTGCCGCCCCGCCGCCACATCGCCAGCGAAGCCACCGGCGTCGCCGTTGACCTCAAACCCTAGATCCGGAGGTAGAATTCTACTAAGTCCCCGATTTTTCCAGTTTCAAGTGCCTATGTTCATCCTAATCTCAACCTCAAGAGTCTCAAGTACATCTTCACTCAGCCTAATCTCAACCTCAGGCAAACTCGATGGGTTGAAACGATTCAAGATTATAATCCGAGTATCGAGTATACTCCATGCAAGGCCAATGTGATTGCTGACGCATTGAGCAGAAAGGCTTATTGCAATAGTCTGATTCTCAAGCCTTATCAACCCGAGCTTTGTGAACCTTTCCGCAAACTTAATCTACAAGTTGTTCCTCAAGGTTTCCTCACCAACCTTCAAGTCTCTCCTACCTTGGAAGATCAGATTCGCCAAGCCCAGCTTCTTGATGCTATGGTGAAAAAGGTGAAGATTGGGATTGCCAAGAGTCAACCCAAGTACAAGTGCTACCGCCTTGATGACAAGGACACTCTCTTCTTCGAGGATCGTATTGTTGTACCCAAAGGTGACCTCCGTAAAGTGATCATGAACGAGGCTCACAATTCTCTCCTCTCCATCCACCCTGGGAGCACAAAGATGTATCACGACCTCAAGCAAGCTTATTGGTGGACTCGAATGAAGCGCGAGATTGCTCAATTCGTGAATGAGTGTGATGTCTGCAGAAGAGTGAAGGTAGAACACCAAAGACCAGCTGGTCTCCTCCAACCTCTTGCCATTCCAAAATGGAAGTTTGACCACATTGAAATGGACTTCGTGACTGGGTTTGCAAAGTCCAAGCGTGGCAATGATGCTATATTCGTTGTCATCGACAAACTCACCAAAGTGTCTCACTTTCTGTCTATCAAAGAGTCGATCACTGCAGCTCAATTGGCGGAACTCTATACCTCTCGTATTGTCTCTCTGCACGGTATTCCACAAGTGATCTCTTCATACCATGGCAGCATCTTTACCTCTAAGTTTTGGGATTCTTTTCAGAAGGCCATGGGCACCAACATCCGCTTCAGCACAGCTTTCCATTCTCAAACTAGCGGTCAAGTCGAGCGTGTCAACCAGATTCTTGAAGATATGCTCAGGCTTGTGTGATCTCCTTCGGCATGAAGTGGGAGGATTGTCTTCCTTATGCTGAATTCTCCTACAACAACAGTTTTCAAGCAAGTTCGGGCAAGGCCCCATTTGAAATTGTGTATGGTAGGAAGTGCCGTACCCCTCTCAACTGGTCTGAAACCGGTGAACGTCAGCTTTTGGGTAATGACTTAATCACAGAGGCAGAGGAAATGTGCAAAGTCATTCGAGATAACCTCAAAGCAGCCCAATCCCGTCAGAAGAGCTACTATGATAGTAAGCACCGTGATTTGGCTTTCGAGATCGGAGATCATGTTTACCTCCGAGTCTCTCCTATGAAAGGTACTCATCGCTTCGGTATCAAAGGGAAGGTTGCCCCCAGATACGTGGGACCTTTCAAGATTGTCAGCAAGAGAGGCGACCTCGCCTATCAACTCGAGCTTCCTTCAAACTTTGCAAATGTTCATGACGTGTTCCATGTCTCTCAGCTTCGAAAGTGCTTCAAGACTCCTGACCGCACCGTCAACTTCGAGGACATTGAGCTCCAAGAAGATCTCTCTTATCGTGAGCACCCAGTTGCTATTCTTGAAGAGACTGAACGCAAGACTCGCAATAAGTCAATCAAATTCCTCAAAGTCAAGTGGTCACACCATTCCGACCGTGAAGCTACCTGGGAACGCGAGGATCACCTCCGTTATGAGTACCCGGTGTTCTTTCAGTCCTCGATCTCGGGACGAGATCCTTTCGTAGTGGTGGAGTGTTGTAACACCCCGGATGTAACTTTCCCAATTTGTACTCTAACTCTTGTCGTTTCCGGCGTTAAGTTATTTTATTTTCTCGGGTTCGGGTTTTTGTCTCCGTGTGTTGTTATCATTGTCATGCATCTCATATCATGTCATCATGTGCATTGCATTTGCATACGTGTTCATCTCATCCATTCGAGCATTTTCCCCGTTGTCCGTTTTGCATTCCGGCGCTTCGTTCTCCTCCGGTGGTCTTTTCTACCTTTCTTTCGTGTGTGGGGATTAAACATTTCCGGTTTGGACCGAGACTTGCCAAGTGGCCTTGGTTTACTACCGGTAGAACGCCTGTCAAGTTTCGTATCATTTGGACTTCGTTTGATACTCCAACGGTTAACCGAGGGACCGAAAAGGCCTCGTGTGTCTTGCAGCCCAACACCCCTCCAATTTGGCCCAAACCCACCTAAGCCTTCTCCACCATCTAGATCATTCGATCACAATCGCGTGGCCGAAAACCGCACCTCATTTGGACACTCCTAGCTCTTCCTATGCCTATTTAAAGACCCCCCCCCCCTCCGAGATTCTCCTTCTCCTCCCCCCGAAACCCTAGTCCCCTTCGTCTCCACGCGCCGGCGGACGATTTTCCATCCAACCGGACACGTCCGA
>NC_041392.1:341770368-341773159 GCF_002162155.2 Triticum dicoccoides
CGCGCCGCCATGCGCCTCCCGGCGACGACCTCGCCTCTCCTCTCCTCGCCTCGCGTCGCCGCCACCCCGCGCCTCGCCGGAGCGCGCGCCGCCGCCGCCCTTGCCGCAGATCCGGTCGGGCCAGACCGGATCCGGACGTCCCCGACCTCCCCGGCTATCCACCGACGCCGCCCCGCCGCCACATCGCCGGCGAAGCCACCGGCGTCGCCGTTGACCTCAAACCCTAGATCCGGAGGTCGAATTCTACTAAGTCCCCGATTTTTCCAGTTTCAAGTGCCTATGTTCATCCTAATCTCAACCTCAAGAGTCTCAAGTACATTTTCACTCAGCCTAATCTCAACCTCAGGCAAACTCGATGGGTCGAAATGATTCAAGAGTATAATCCGAGTATCGAGTATACTCCAGGCAAGGCCAATGTGATTGCTGACGCATTGAGCAGAAAGGCTTATTGCAACAGTCTGATTCTCAAGCCTTATCAACCCGAGCTTTGTGAAGCTTTCCGCAAACTTAATATGCAAGTTGTTCCTCAAGGTTTCCTCGCCAACCTTCAAGTCTCTCCTACCTTGGAAGATCAGATTCGCCAAGCCCAGCTTCTTGATGCTATGGTGAAAAAGGTGAAGTTTGGGATTGCCAAGAGTCAACCCAAGTACAAGTGCTACCTCCTTGATGACAAGGACACTCTCTTCTTCGAGGATCGTATTGTTGTACCCAAAGTTGACCTCTGTAAAGTGATCATGAACGAGGCTCACAATTCTCTCCTCTCCATCCACCCTGGGAGCATGAAGATGTATCACGACCTCAAGCAAGCTTATTGGTGGACTCGAATGAAGCGCGAGATTGCTCAATTCATGAATGAGTGTGATGTCTGCAGAAGAGTGAAGGTAGAACACCAAAGACCAGCTGCTCTCCTCCAACCTCTTGCCATTCCAAAATGGAAGTTTGACCACATTGAAATGGACTTCGTGACTGGGTTTCCAAAGTCCAAGCGTGGCAATGATGCTATATTCGTTGTCATCGACAAACTCACCAAAGTGGCTCACTTTCTGCCTATCAAAGAGTCGATCACTGCAGCTCAATTGGCGGAACTCTATACCTCTCGTATTGTCTCTCTGCACGGTATCCCACAAGTGATCTCTTCAGACCATGGCAGCATCTTTACCTCTAAGTTTTGGGATTCTTTTCAGCAGGCCATGGGCACCAACATCCGCTTCAGCACAGCTTTCCATCCTCAAACTAGCGGTCAAGTCGAGCGTGTCAACCAGATTCTTGAAGATATGCTCAGGCTTGTGTGATCTCCTTCGGCACGAAGTGGGAGGATTGTCTTCCTTATGCTGAATTCTCCTACAATAACAGTTTTCAAGCAAGTTCGGGCAAGGCCCCATTTGAATTTCTGTATGGTAGGAAGTGTCGTACCCCTCTCAACTGGTCTGAAACCGGTGAACGTCAGCTTTTGGGTAATGACTTAATCACAGAGGCAGAGGAAATGTGCAAAGTCATTCGAGATAACCTCAAAGCAGCCCAATCCCGTCAGAAGAGCTACTATGATAGTAAGCACCGTGATCTGGCTTTCGAGATCGGAGATCATGTTTACCTCCGCGTCTCTCCTATGAAAGGTACTCGTCGCTTTGGTATCAAAGGGAAGGTTGCCCCCAGATACGTGGGACCTTTCAAGATTGTCAGCAAGAGAGGCGACCTCGCCTATCAACTCGAGCTTCCTTCAAACTTTGCAAATGTTCATGACGTGTTCCATGTCTCTCAGCTTTGAAAGTGCTTCAAGACTCCTGACCACACCGTCAACTTCGAGGACATTGAGCTCCAAGAAGATCTCTCTTATCGTGAGCACCCAGTTGCTATTCTTGAAGAGACTGAACGCAAGACTTGCAATAAGTCAATCAAATTCCTCAAAGTCAAGTGGTCACACCATTTCGACCTTGAAGCTACCTGGGAACGCGAGGATCACCTCCGTTATGAGTACCCGGCGTTCTTTCAGTCCTCGATCTCGGGACGAGATCCTTTCGTAGTGGTGGAGTGTTGTAACACCCCGGATGTAACTTTCCCAATTTGTACTCCAACTCTTGCCGTTTCCGGCGTTAAGTTATTTTATTTTCTCGGGTTCAGGTTTTTGTCTCCGTGTGTTGTGATCGTTGTCATGCATCTCATATCATGTCATCATGTGCATTGCATTTGCATACGTGTTCATCTCATGCATTCGAGCATTTCCCCGTTGTCCGTTTTGCATTCCGGCGCTTCGTTCTCCTCCGGTGGTCTTTTCTACCTTTCTTTCGTGTGTGGGGATTAAACATTTCCGGTTTGGACCGAGACTTGCCAAGTGGCCTTGGTTTACTACCGGTAGAACGCCTGTCAAGTTTCGTATCATTTGGACTTCGTTTGATACTCCAACGGTTAACCGAGGGACCGAAAAGGCCTCGTGTGTGTTGCAGCCCAACACCCCTACAATTTGGCGCAAAACCCACCTAAGCCTTCTCCATCATCTAGATCATTCGATCACGACCGCGTGGCCGAAAACCGCACCTCATTTGGACACTCCTAGCTCTTCCTATGCCTATTTAAAGACCCCCCCTCCGAGATTCTCCTTCTCCCCCCGAAACCCTAGTCCCCTTCGTCTCCACGCGCCGGCGGACGATTTTCCGTCCGACCGGACACGTCCGAATCTGCCGCCGCCGCCACGTGGCGCTTCGCCATTCGCCCGCCGTCCCGGCCCACATCGCCAGCCCGCCGACCCACTGGGGCCCGGATCGGGCCCTCCCGGCCCGGGACGCCGCCGCCGCCA
>NC_041392.1:341773555-341783000 GCF_002162155.2 Triticum dicoccoides
CCACATCGCCGGCCGCCGCGCGCCGCCGTGCACCGCCCGGCGACGACCTCGCCTCTCCTCTCCTCGCCTCGTTGTCGCGGATCCGGTCGGGCCGGACCGGATCCGGCCGTCCCCGACCTCCCCGGCCATCCACCGGCGCCGCCCCGCCGCCACATCGCCGGCGAAGCCACCGGCGTCGCCGTTGACCTCAAACCCTAGATCCGGAGGTCGAATTCTACTAAGTCCCCGATTTTTCCAGTTTCAAGTGCCTATGTTCAGCATGTCGTAACTTTGCATCCGCAGCTCCGTTTTGGGCATATAGCATATCAAAATGTTTACCTCAGAGAGTACATTATTTCATTCCATTGCATAATTTTCATTTTAGTTCATCTTGATGCCCGAAATGCTGTTAGAAGAGGGCTACTTGAGATATTTGTCAAATCTGCTACTCCATTTAGATATTTGTCATTTTTGCCATGTTTATTGTGTGCATGATATGCCCTGATGCTCTACATATGTTCTGTTAAGGGCTTTATATTCTTTCTAGATGTGCAACCCATGTATTTTTGTGATGTGTGTGGTGACTAGCACAATCTTGCAAAGTGGTGCACTTGGTAATTCTGATTTCAGGGACTTAGCATTTCCACCAAGTCCTTGAGCTGTTTATCTCATATTGCCATATCTTCATGTTGTTTCCTAGTGATCCGTGCCTCTTTTGAGGATGATCAGTAAGGATGTTTTGTTAATCTTGTAGTGCTCTATCCATCCATGTCTTTTTTTGCAATTATGGAGCACCCTTGCTTGAGTCAATCGAGCTCTACTTTTGCTACTTTGTGAATCTGGTCAGATTGTCAACTTGTTTGCAACTTTGCCGATGATGTTGTAGTTGATCCGTCCATGCTATGCTATTGTTCTTGCCATTTCAAGCTTGCAATTTGTGTATTCTTGATCGATGTATGCTTAGCTTGTCATGACTTGCACCGAGTGCATCGAGCTCGTATACATGCCTACTTGATATCTGTTTTCAGCATGTGCCAGTTTTCACTAAGTCTTAAAACTGATTATGTTTTTGTCATGTTCACATGCTTGCAATTGTATTTTCTGATCCCTTTTGGCTCAAGGTCACTAAGGGACTTTTGTTAAGCTCTTTGAGTATCTCCATGCCATGTTTTACTTTGCCATGTTCAGTTCCTGTAGCATGTAGTTTTGTTGCTCCGAAGTGTGCTACCTGATCTGAAATTCCAGACAAGTGTTAATTTCACTAAGTCTGAAATCTGTTTACCATATGCATTTTTGCCATGCTTGTTTGAACCTGTTAATGGATGAATTGGCCGTAGCTCAGTGCTAGACTTTTGTTAAGCATCTCGAATGCATCCCTGCCATGTATTTTGTTGTCATGTTTGAGTGCTGTAGCATGTTCATCTCATTGCATTTAGATGGCTACTTGCTGTAATTGCAGACCGGTGTCATATTTGAATTGCTTGCCATTTCCAAACTGTAACTCCGACTCCGGCGTTCTTTATATCGTTTTCAAGCGATTTCATCTCATCTTTCCAGTGGCACACTTGGATTTCCATGTTGAGGCCATATTCATGCATTCCTTGTCACATCTTGCATATGCCTCCCGCGTCGCATCCCGCATAGCATACCATCTTTGCATCATGTGGGTTGATCCTTGCACGTGGTTGATTGTGTCCTTGTTGCTTGTTTGTCTTGTTTGGGTAGAGCCGGGAGACGAGTTTGCTAACGAGGAGCCCGTTGAGTTTGCTTTCGAGGATCCAGTCAACTCTGACAACTGTGCAGGCAAGATGATCATACCCTCGAAATCACTATTATCTTTGCTATGCTATTTTTCTCGCTCTTTTGCTATGCCAATGCTACGATGCCTACCACTTTCTTTCAAGCCTCCCAAATTGCCATGTCAAACCTCTAACCCACCATGTCCTAGCAAACCGTTGATTGGCTATGTTACCACTTTGCTCAGCCCCTCTTATAGCGTTGCTAGTTGCAGGTGAAGATTGGAGGCCGTTCCTTGTTGGGACATTTATTTACTTGTTGGGATATCATTATATTGCCTTGTTATCTTAATGCATCTATATACTTGGTAAAGGGTGGAAGGCCCGGCCTCTCGCCTAGTGTTTTGTTCCACTCTTGCCGCCCTAGTTTCCGTCATATCGGTGTTATGTTCCCGGATTTTGCGTTCCTTACGCGGTTGGGTTATAATGGGAACCCCTTGATAGTTCGCCTTGATTAAAGCTTTTCCAGCAATGCCCAACCTTGGTTTTACCATTTTCCACCTAGCCTCTTTTCCCTTGGGTTTCCGGAGCCCGAGGGTCATCTTATTTTAACCCCCGCCCCCTCGGGCCAATGCTCCTATGAGTGTTGGTCCGACCGAGTAGACTGCGGGGCCACCTTGGGGCAACTTGAGGGTTGGTTTTACTGGTAGGATGTCTCATCTAAGTGTGCCCTGAGAACGAGATATGTGCAGCTCCTATCGGGATTTGTCGGCACATTCGGGCGGTGTTGCTGGTCTTGTTTTAACCTATCGAAGTGTCTTGAAGAACCGAGATATCGAGTCTGATCGGAACGTCTTGGGAGGAGGTCTATTCCTTCGTTGACCGTGAGAGCTTGTCATGGGCTAAGTTGGGACTCCCCTGCAGGGATTGAACTTTCGAAAGACATGCCCGCGGTTATGGGTAGATGGGAATTTGTTAATGTCCGGTTGTAGATAACTTGAACCTTAACTTAATTAAAATGAATCAACTAAGTGCGTTACCGTAATAGCCTCTTCTCGGCGGAGTCCGGGTAGTGGACACGGTGTTGGAGTAATGTTTGCACAGGTTGCTCTCTAGTTTCTCGCTCGCGCTTTGCCTCCTCTTCTCGCTCTCTTTTGCGAACAGGATAGCCACCATATTTTGTCAGTCGCTTGCTGCAGCTCCTCATATATTTGCCTTGCCTTACCTATAAGCTTAAATAGTCTTGATCGCGAGGGTGCGAGATTGCTGAGTCCATGTGGCTCACAGATTACTATTACACCAGATGCAGAGCCTATTGATTCCACTCCAGGACACGCGCTTGAGCTCAAGTGGGAGTTCGACGAGGACTCTCAACGTTACTATGTTTCCTTTCCTAATGATCAGTAGTGGTGCCTACTTGGCGGTGATCGGGACCGTGTTGCATGTTGGGTTATCTTTTATTTTGGTGCCGTAGTCGGGCCATGAGTGTTCGGTTGATGTAATGTTATTTATGTACTTGATTGACGTGGCGAGTGTAAGCCAACTATGTTCTCTCCCCTTTATTATTTATATTACATGGGATGTTGTGAAGATTGCCTTACTTGCAACATATGCCTTCAATGCGATTATGCCTCTAAGTCGTGCCTCGACACGTGGGACATATAGTCACATCGAGGGTGTTACAAGTTTGTAATCAGAGCCTTCCCCGACCTTAGGAGCCCCATTGCTTGATCATTTTTAGCGGCCGAGTTGTGTCTAGAAAAAAATGTTTTGAGTCATTTAGGAAATATATATCGGAGAGTTTAGGAATTCTTTTTACTTCCCAGTCTCCTCATCGCTCTGGTAAGGCATCCTGACGTAGAGTTTTGACCCTTCTCTTCTCAAATTTCACAAAAAAAAATTAGGATCACGCGGGTATCTTGGAATCGTTCCGATGGTTTTATGATGAGAACATTGTCTTAGTGCCTCCTGTCAGGGGTTTAGTGGAAGTGTCCCTGGGAGTTGAGCTCTGAGGTGTTGTCATCATAATTTTATCGTTGCAATTCTGGAATACCTGAGTGTAGTACGCCGACATCGAAAATCTCTTTTATGCAGTTCGTTGGTGAGATAACCTCGACGCCACCCAGTACTGGGGTGGGAGTTCGAGAGTATCGCCATAACTTGTATAATGGATGCTTTTCAAAGGTTGAGGTAGATGGTTTCCGAAGTTTTTCTTGGTTATGTGTTGAAGGATGGATACAGCTGGATATAGGATTTGCTAGATTTGGGTGAGATATTATGCTTCCCCTGTATCCCCAACACCTGATTGCATAACCGGAAAGGTTCGGGAGTTTCATAGGTGGGAATTCTTGTAGCTCTAGTTTCTTCTTCCACGGATATTGGTTTGAGATTTGGATTTCTTACCGGTTATTCGTTCTTGATCCGTACCTTGTTGATTTATTTCTCTACCTTAATTCTAAGTGGCTACTCAATTTATGGATATGTGACCATTTCAAGAGGAATGCATTCGTTCATTTTGTTCGAATGTGAAGACTATATGTTGCAATTTTCATTCTGTTGGATTCAGCTTCAATATTTGTCTATCAATGTGCTAATGGATGTCAACCTCTTCAGGATGGCTCCTCCAGCGCGCACGACTCCGAATCCTGATCCTCCACCACCTCCACCTCCTCCGGAGGGATGGCAAGCTGTGATGGCTGCAACCAATGCAAACACACAGTTGATCATGCAAATTCTTCAAGAGCGCAATCAAGGCAACCAAGGGAATCAAGGCTACAAGCAGAATCACTTTGCTACACTCAACCAGTTCCTTGCTAATGGGCCAAAGACTTTCAGCAAGTGTGTTGAGGCAACCGATGCTGACGATTGGCTTGTGGATCTGTGCAAGCATTTTGAGTGCAGTAACGTCAGGCCTGAGGACATTGTCAAGTTCGCTTCCTTCCAACTCAAAGATCAAGCTGCAGAATGGTTCCAGCAGTACAAGGACTCTAGAGGTGGACGTGTTATTACCTGGGATGAATTCCGTCAAGATTTCCGAGCTCATCATATTCCTCAGAGCATGGTTGAAAGCAAGCGTGAGGTATTCCGCAACCTGAAGCAAGGCTCTTTGTCTGTCTATGACTACAACAAGTTGTTTCAGAAGCTCGCCCGCTTTGCCAAGCATGACGTCCCTGATGAGAAGAGCATGATATACCAGTTCAGGGGTGGTCTCAGAGAAGAAATTCAGCTAGCTCTTGTTCTCTTTGAGCCCTTGAGGTACGATGAGTTCTACAACATGGCATTGAAGCAAGAGGCTGCTCAGTTGAGGTGTGATGCTTCCAAGAAGCGAGTCAGAGATGTTACTCCTTCTTCCTCTACTAAAGTGGCCAAGCAGCAGAAGTATTGGCTTCCTCCTCCTCCGTTCCATCAGCCGTATCAGCAGAAGAGCAAAGGTGGCAGTGGATCTTCACACCCACCCAACCCTGGCTTTCAGAACAAGACTTCATCTCAAGCTCCAAGATCGAGTGCTCCGTATCACTGTCCGCTTTTAGAGGTCACGTGCAACAAGTGCCAACAGAAGGGTCACTATGCCAACAAGTGTTTCAACCAGAGACGTCTTCCTCCTCCTCCTCCTCCTGTCAGATCGGCAAGTACAGCTGTGGTCAAGCATAACCCCAAGCACGCCAAGGTCAATTTGATGAACGCATCCCAGACAGAGGACTCGTCAGATGTCATCATGGGTAACCTTCCTATTAACGATGTTCCTGCAAAAATTCTTTTTGACACTGGTGCATCGCATTCCTTTTTGTCATGCCCTTTTGCATCGAAGCACAATGTTGATACTGAGATCCTGCCCAAAGTCATGCAAGTTGTTTCTCCCGGCAAGCTTTTGACTTCTAGTTTGGTTGCTCCCGATATCTCTATCACATTGGGTGATTACAAGTTTCTCTCTTCTCCGGTGGTTCTTGGTAACTCAGATATTGATCTTATTCTCGGAATGGATTGGCTTTGTAAGCACAAGGATCAGCTTGATTGTGCAGCCAGGCAAATTCTATTGACTCATTCGTCTGAGGATGTAATTGTCTTTGCCGCTCATGATGATACCATCCGTCTGTTTTCTCTCAATGAGAAGGGTGAACTCGATGCCATCTCGCAAATTACAGTCGTTTGTGAATATCAAGATGTCTTTCCAGAAGAGCTCCCAGGAATGCCTCCGCACCGGCCAGTCGAATTCGTTATTGATCTTGAGCCTGGTACGGAACCTGTGTGCAAACGTCCTTACAAGCTCGGACCTGAAGAGTTGAAGGAGATGAAGAAGCAACTCGATATTCAAGAGAAAATGGGTCTCATCCGGCCTAGTTCTTCTCCGTGGGGTTGTGGTGTTCTTTTTGTGAAGAAGAAGGATGGAACGGACCGACTTTGTGTTGATTACCGTCCATTGAACAAGAAGACCATCAAGAACAAATATCCACTTCCCAGTATCAACGAGCTGTTCGAACAACTCAAAGGTGCTCAAGTATTCTCCAAGCTTGATCTCCGTATGGGTTATCATCAGATTCGAATCCGTGAGCAAGATATTCCCAAGACGGCTTTCAGGACAAGCTATGGTTCATATGAATACACTGTCATGTCTTTTGGCCTCGTCAACGCTCCTCCGATGTTCTCTCGCATGATGAATTTCATCTTCAACTCCTACACCAATGACTTCATTTTGTTCTATCTCGACGACATTCTGGTTTTCTCAAAGAACAAGGAAGATCATGCCAAGCACTTGCGTTTGGTTCTTGATAAGCTCAGAGAACATCAGTTCTACGCCAAGTTCTCCAAGTGTGAATTTTGGCTCGATGAGGTTCTTTATCTTGGTCATATCATCTCTGCCAAGGGCATTGCCGTGAATCCCGAGAAGGTGTCTGCAATTGTGAATTGGGAACCTCCTTAGAACGTGAAGCAACTCCGTAGCTTCCTCGGTCTCGCAAGCTATTGTCGAAGATTCATTGAAAACTTTTCTAAGATCGCGAAGCCTCTCTCTAATCTTCTTCAGAAGCACGTCAAGTACGTTTGGTCTCCGGAGTGTGACATTGCTTTCAACACTTTGAAAGAGAAATTGATCACTGCTCCAGTTCTGACTCCGCCTAATGAATCCAAACCGTACGAGGTCTTTTGTGATGCCTCTCTCCAAGGTCTTGGCGCAGTATTGATGCAAGAGAAGAAAGTTGTTGCTTATAAGAACTACCCCACTCATGATCTCGAGTTGGCGGCAGTTGTGCATGCTCTTTTGACTTGGAGACATCTCTTATTGGGAAGAAAAGTGGACATTTTCACTGACCACAAGAGTCTCAAGTACATCTTCACTCAGCCTAATCTCAACCTCAGGCAAACTCGATGGGTCGAAATGATTCAAGAGTATAATCCGAGTATTGAGTATACTCCAGGCAAGGCCAATGTGATTGCTGACGCATTGAGCAGAAAGGCTTATTGCAACAGTCTGATTCTCAAGCCTTATCAACCCGAGCTTTGTGAAGCTTTCCACAAACTTAATCTGCAAGTTGTTCCTCAAGGTTTCCTCGCCAACCTTCAAGTCTCTCCTACCTTGGAAGATCAGATTCGCCAAGCCCAGCTTCTTATGCTATGGTGAAAAAGGTGAAGATTGGGATTGCCAAGAGTCAACCCAAGTACAAGTGCTACCGCCTTGATGACAAGGACACTCTCTTCTTCGAGGATCGTATTATTGTACCCAAAGGTGACCTCCGTAAAGTGATCATGAACGAGGCTCACAATTCTCTCCTCTCCATCCACCCTCGGAGAACGAAGATGTATCAGGACCTCAAGCAAGCTTATTTGTGGACTCGAATGAAGCGCGAGATTGCTCAATTCGTGAATGAGTGTGATGTCTACAGAAGAGTGAAGGCAGAACACCAAAGACCAGCTGGTCTCCTCCAACCTCTTGCCATTCCAGAATGGAAGTTTGACCACATTGAAATGGACTTCGTGACTGGGTTTCCAAAGTCCAAGCGTGGCAATGATGCTATATTCGTTGTCATCGACAAACTCACCAAAGTGGCTCACTTTCTGCCTATCAAAGAGTCGATCACTGCAGCTCAATTGGTGGAACTCTATACCTCTCGTATTGTCTCTCTGCACGGTATTCCACAAGTGATCTCTTCAGACCGTGGCAGCATCTTTACCTCTAAGTTTTGGGATTCTTTTCAGAAGGCCATGGGCACCAACATCCGCTTCAGCACAGCTTTCCATCCTCAAACTAGCGGTCAAGTCGAGCGTGTTAACCAGATTCTTGAAGATATGCTTAGGCTTGTGTGATCTCCTTCGACATGAAGTGGGAGGATTGTCTTCCTTATGCTGAATTCTCCTACAACAACAGTTTTCAAGCAAGTTCGGGCAAGGCCCCATTTGAAATTCTGTATGGTAGGAAGTGCCGTACCCCTCTCAACTGGTCTGAAACCGGTGAACGTCAGCTTTTGGGTAATGACTTAATCACAGAGGCAGAGGAAATGTGCAAAGTCATTCGAGATAACCTCAAAGCAGCCCAATCCCGTCAGAAGAGCTACTATGATAGTAAGCACCATGATTTGGCTTTCGAGATCGGAGATCATGTTTACCTCTGCGTCGCTCCTATGAAAGGTACTCGTCGCTTCGGTATCAAAGGGAAGGTTGCCCCCAGATACGTGGGACCTTTCAAGATTGTCAGCAAGAGAGGCGACCTCGCCTATCAACTCGAGCTTCCTTCAAACTTTGCAAATGTTCATGACGTGTTCCATGTCTCTCAGCTTCGAAAGTGCTTCAAGACTCCTGACCGCACCGTCAACTTCGAGGACATTGAGCTCCAAGAAGATCTCTCTTGTTGTGAGCACCCAGTTGCTATTCTTGAAGAGACTGAACACAAGACTCGCAATAAGTCAATCAAATTCCTCAAAGTCAAGTGGTCACACCATTCCGACCATGAAGCTACCTGGGAACGCGAGGATCACCTCCGTTCTGAGTACCCGGCGTTCTTTCAGTCCTAGATCTCGGGACGAGATCCTTTCGTAGTGGTGGAGTGTTGTAACACCCCGGATGTAACTTTCCCAATTTGTACTCCAACTATTGCCGTTTCCGGCGTTAAGTTATTTTATTTTCTCGGGTTCGGGTTTTTTTCTCCGTGTGTTGTTATCGTTGTCATGCATCTCATATCATGTCATCATGTGCATTGCATTTGCATACGTGTTCATCTCATGCATTCGAGCATTTTCCCCGTTGTCCGTTTTGCATTCCGGTGCTTCGTTCTCCTCCGGTGGTCTTTTCTACCTTTCTTTCATGTGTGGGGATTAAAAATTTCCGGTTTGGACTGAGATTTGCCAAGCGGCCTTGGTTTACTACCGGTAGAACGCCTGTCAAGTTTCGTATCATTTGGACTTCGTTTGATACTCCAACGGTTAACCGAGGGACCGAAAAGGCCTCGTGTGTGTTGCAGCCCAACACCCCTCCAATTTGTCCCAAAACCCACCTAAGCCTTCTCCATCGTCTAGATCGTTCGATCACGATCGCGTGGCCGAAAACCGCACCTCATTTGGACACTCCTAGCTCTTCCTATGCCTATTTAAAGACCCCCCCTCCGAGATTCTCCTTCTCCTCCCCCCGAAACCCTAGTACCCTTCGTCTCCACGCGCCGGCGGACGATTTTCCGTTCGAACGGACATGTCTGATTCTGCCGCCACCGCCACGTGGCGCTTCGCCATTCACCCGCCGTCCCGGCC
>NC_041392.1:341783401-341810902 GCF_002162155.2 Triticum dicoccoides
GCCCCGCCGACCCGCCGGGGCCCGGATCGGGCCCTCCCGGCCCGGGATGCCACCGCCACCCGCGGGCACCCGAGCCCCGTGCCGCCGCTCGCCACATCGCCGGCCGCCGCGCGCCGCCCGGCGATGACCTCGCCTCTCCTCTCCTCACCTCGCCTCGCCGCCGCCGCCCTTGCCGCGGATCCGGTCGGGCCGGACCGGATCCGGCCGTCCCCGACCTCCACGGCCATCCACCGGCGCCGACCCGCCGCCACATCACCGGCGAAGCCACTGGCGTCGCCGTTGACCTCAAACCCTAGATCCGGAGGTCGAATTCTACTAAGTCCCCAATTTTTCCAGTTTCAAGTGCCTATGTTCATCATGCCGTAACTTTGCATTCGTAGCTCCATTTTGGGCATATAGCATATCAAAATGTTCATATCAAAGAGTCAATCATTTCATTGCATTGCATCATTTTCATTTGAGTTCATCTTAATGCCCGAAATGCTGTTAGAAGAGGGCTACTTGAGATATTTGTCAGATCTGCTACTCCATTTAGATATTTGTCATTTTTGCCATGTTTATTGTGTGCATGATATGCCCTGATGCTCTACATATGTTTTGTTAAGGCTTTGTCTTCTTTCCAGAGGTGCAACCCATGTATTTTTGTGATGTGTGTGGTGACTAGCATAAACTTGCAAAGTGGTGCACTTGGTAATTCTGATTTCAGGGACTTAGCATTTCCACTAATTCCTTGAGATGTTTATCTCATATTGCCATATGTTCATGTTGTTTCCTAGTGATCCGTGCCACTTTTGAGGATGATCAGTAAGGATGTTTTGTTAATCTTGTAGTGCCCTATCCATCCGTGTCTTTGTTTGCAATTATGGAGCACCCTTGCTTGAGTCAATCGAGCTCTACTTTTGCTACTTTGTGAATCTGGGCAGATTGTCAACTTGTTTGCAATTTTGCCGATGATGTTGTAGTTGATCCGTGCATGCTATGCTATTGTTCTTGCCATGTCAAGCTTGCATTTTGTGTATTCTTGATGGATGTATGCTTAGCTTGTCATGACTTGCACCGTAGTGAGTGCATCGAGCTCGTATACATGCCTACTTGATATCTGTTTTCAGCATGTGCCAGTTTTCACTAAGTCTGAAAACTGATTATGTTTTTGTCATGTTCACATGCTTGCAATTGTATTTTCTGATCCCTATTGGCTGAAGGTCACTAAGGGACTTTTGTTAAGCTCTTTGAGTATCTCCATGCCATGTTTTACTTTGCCATGTTCAGTTCCTGTAGCATGTAGTTTTGTTGCTCCGAAGTGTGCTACCTGATTTGAAATTCCAGACAAGTGTTAATTTCACTAAGTCTGAAATCTGTTTGCCATATGCATTTTTGCCATGCTTGTTTGAACCTATTAATGGATGAATTGGCCGTAGCTCAGTGCTAGACTTTTTTTAAGCATCTCGAATGTTTTGTTGTCATGTTTGAGTGCTGTAGCATGTTCATCTCATTGCATTTAGATGGCTACTTGCTGTAAATTGCAGACCGGTGTCATATTTGAATTGCTTGCCATTTCAACTCCGACTCCGGCGTTCTTTATATCGTTTTCAAGCGATTTCATATCATCTTTCCAGTGGCACACTTGGATTTCCATGTTGAGGCCAGATTCATGCATTCCTTGTCACATCTTGCACATGCATCCCGCATCGCATCCCGCATAGCATACCATCTTTGCATCATGTGGGTTGATCCTTGCACGTGGTTGATTGTGTCCTTGTTGCTTGTTTGTCTTGTTTGGGTAGAGCCGGGAGACGAGTTCACTAACGAGGAGCCCGTTGAGTTTGCTTTTGAGGATCCAGTCAACTCTGACAACTGTGCAGGCAAGATGATCATACCCTCGAAATCACTACTATCTTTGCTATGCTATTCTGCTCGCTCTTTTGCTATGCCAATGCTACGATGCCTACCACTTGCTTTCAAGCCTCCCAAATTGCCATGTGAAACCTCTAACCCACCATGTCCTAGCAAACCGTTGATTGGCTATGTTACCGCTTTGCTCAGCCCCTCTTATAGCGTTGCTAGTTGCAGGTGAAGATTGGAGGCCGTTCCTTGTTGGAACATTTATTTACTTGTTGGGATATCATTATATTGCCTTGTTATCTTAATGCATCTATATACTTGGTAAAGTGTGGAAGGCTCGGCCTCTCGCCTAGTGTTTTGTTCCACTCTTGCCGCCCTAGTTTCCGTCATATCAGTGTTATGTTCCCGGATTTTGCGTTCCTTACGCGGTTGGGTTATAATGGGAACCCCTTGATAGTTCGCCTTGATTAAAGCTTTTCCAGCAATGCCCAACCTTGGTTTTACCATTTGCCACCTAGCCTCTTTTCCCTTGGGTTTCCGGAGCCTGAGGGTCATCTTATTTTAACCCCCCCGGGCCAGTGCTCCTCTGAGTGTTTGTCCAACCGAGTAGACTGCGGGGCCACCTCGGGGCAACTTGAGGGTTGGTTTTACTGGTAGGATGTCTCATCTGAGTGTGCCCTGAGAACGAGATATGTGCAGCTCCTATCGGGATTTGTCGGCACATTTGGGCGGTGTTGCTGGTCTTGTTTTAACCTGTCGAAGTGTCTTGAAGAACTGAGATACCCAGTCTGATCGGAACGTCTTGGGAGGAGGTCTATTCCTTCGTTGACCGTGAGAGCTTGTCATGGTCTAAGTTGGGACTCCCCTGCAGGGATTGAACTTTCGAAAGCCGTGCCCGCGGTTATGGGCAGATGGGAATTTGTTAATGTCCGGTTGTAGATAACTTGAACCTTAACTTAATTAAAATGAATCAACTGAGTGCGTTACCGTGATGGCCTCTTCTCGGCGGAGTCCGGGTAGTGGACACGGTGTTGGAGTAATGTTTGCGCAGGTTGCTCTCTAGTTTCTCGCTCGCGCTTTGCCTCCTCTTCTCGCTCTCTTTTGCGAATAGGATAGCCACCATATTTTGTCAGTCGCTTGCTGCAGCTCCTCATATATTTGCCTTGCCTTACCTATAAGCTTAAATAGTCTTGATCGCGAGGGTGCGAGATTGCTGAGTCCCTGTGGCTCACAGATTACTATTACACCAGATGCAGGGCCTGTTGATTCCGCTCCAGGAGATGCGCTTGATCTCAAGTGGGAGTTCGACGAGGACTCTCAACGTTACTATGTTTCCTTTCCTGATGATCAGTAGTGGTGCCCAGTTGGGGGTGATCGGGACCATGTCGCATGTTGGGTTATCTTTTATTTTGGCACCGTAGTCGGGCCATGAGTGTTTGGTTGATGTAATGTTATTTATGTACTTGATTGACGTGGCGAGTGTAAGCCAACTATGTTCTCTCCCCTTTATTATTTATATTACATGGGATGTTGTGAAGATTGCCTTACTTGCGACATATGCCTTCAATGCGATTATGCCTCTAAGTCGTGCCTCGACACGTGGGAGATATAGTCGCATCGAGGGTGTTACACTGTCTTAGGATCTGCGGAACTTGGTTCGACGATAACCGCTAGACCGAGCCTGAAGGATGCAGACCTTGAGAGTTCAGAGTTGCTGCCCAGAGGCGAGTCCGGCTTCCCGATGACGGGGAGAGTCCCGTTTGATTCTGGGTCCGCCGACGGCATGGTCGCATCTGGGTCTCCGGCTTATAGCTCCATGATGGGAGAGAGTTCGGCGGGGTTCACCCTCCCGTCTTTGGATGAAGTGGTCTAGCCCGGATCTAAGGCCGAGGCGGACATGAGCGTCGACCCCTGGACGGGATCTGATAGGAGATCCAAAGGGCCTCCTTCGCGTGGGTGGGGAGCGGCGGCGGAAGTCGTGAACCCCTCGAAGATCAGGTCTCCTCAAATATCAGCATTGTAGTTCAAACTTCCAAACCTGATCTGGTGACCAGGGACGTAGCTGTCGACCTACTCAAGGTGACCGGTCAAGTTGGCACGTAGCACGAAGCTACCAAACACGAAAAGCTGACCAGGGAGGTAGGTCTCCCCGGAGACAATGCCATTGTCGATGAAGAGGTGAGCCATCGATTATCCTATTAACAATGAATGGAACTCTCAATGAAAGCACCAATGTCGGTGTCAAAACCGGTAGATCTCGGGTAGGGGGTCCCAAGTTGTGTGTCTAAGGATCAGTGGTAAAAATGGACAATAGGGACACGATGTTTACCCAGGTTCACGCCCTCTTAAAGGAGGTAAAACCCTACGTCCTGCTTGATTGTATTCAATGAGTATAGATGTTACAAGAGTTGATCTATCTCGAGATCATAATGGCTAAACCCTAGTTGTCTAGCCTATGATTATTCTGATAGCCTCTACGGACTAAACCCTCTGGTTTATATACACACCAGAGGGGCCTAGGGTTGTACAGAGTCGTCTTGCTGAGGAAGGAAACGTTACACCCGGACACCAAACTTGATGTTCTATGCACATAGGAGTCCTACCCGGCCACGGGGGATAGCCTTATTCTTTATCTTCATGGCCCATCAGTCTGGCCCATCTTGAATAGACTGGACACCCGAGGACCCCCTAATCCAGGACTCCCTCAGGCGCCACCTCCCACTGCATTCCTCCCACACCCAAACATGGCAGGGGAGCATGGCTTGGGGCAATTTTGTCCCTCAGTCATATTTTCGTAGTGCTTAGGTGAAGCCCTGTGGAGATAGCATCACCACCACCGTGACCACGCCATCGGGCTACCGAAACTCATCCACTACTTCGCTGTCTTGCTGGATCAATAAGGCAAGGACGTCACTGAGCTGAACGTGTGCTGAACGCGGAGGTGTCCCACGTTCGGTACTCGATCGGTTGGATCGCGAAGAAGTTCGACTACATCAACCGCTTTTTCAAATGCTTCCGCTTACGATCTACGAAGGTACGTAGGCACACTCTCCCCTCTCGTTGCTATGCATTTTCATGGATAGATCTTGCGTGTGCGTAGATTTTTTTTTGTTTTCCATGAAATGTTCCCCAACACGTGAGCCAGTGATATAGCACTATACGTGGAATAGAATATGGTGGTTGCGGAGAAGACAAAAAGAAGGAGAAAGTCTCACATCAACTAGGCGTATTAACGGCTATGGAGATGCCCGTCAATAGATATCAATGTGAGTGAGTAGGGATTTCCATGCAACGGACACTAGAGCTAAAAGTGTATGAAAGCTCAAAATGAAAACTAAGTGGGTGTGCATCCAACTTGCTTGCTCACGAAGACCTAGGGAAATTTTAGGAAGCCCATCATT
The DNA here is from genome assembly GCF_002162155.2 of Triticum dicoccoides. Classification (NCBI taxonomy): domain Eukaryota; kingdom Viridiplantae; phylum Streptophyta; class Magnoliopsida; order Poales; family Poaceae; genus Triticum; species Triticum dicoccoides. Next base: position 341,788,645 of record NC_041392.1, read on the forward strand.
GGAACATACAAGCCAAGTTATATAATGAGAAATTCCCAGTAGTATATGAAACTGACAAAATAGGAGACTCTCTATCAAGAAGAACATGGTGCTACTTTGAAGAAATGTGTGGAAAAAGGATAGTAACATTGTCCCTTCTCTCTTTTCTCTCATTTTTTAATTCTTTTTTTGGGCTCTTTTTATTGGGCTCTTTGGCCTCTTTTTTATTTTAAGTCTGGAGCCTCATCTCGACTAGTGGGAGAATCATAGCCTCCATCATCCTTTCCTCACATGGGACATTGCTCTAATAATGATGATCATCACAGTTTTATTTACTTACAACTCAAGAATTACAACTCAATACTAGAACAAAATATGACTATATGAATGCCTCTGGTGCTGTACCAAGATGTGCAATGATCTAGCATAGCAATGACATCAAAAAAACGGACAAGCCATGAAAACATCATGCTAGCTATCTTACGATCATGCAAAGCAATTTGACAATGATGGTGCATGTCATAATAAAATGGAACGGTGGAAGTTGCGTGGCAATATATCTTGGAATGGCTATGGAAAGACCATAATAGGTAGGTATGGTGGCTGTTTTGAGGAAGGTATATGGTGGGTTTAATGCACCGGTGAGAATTGCGCGGTACTAGAGAGGCTAGCAATGGTGGAAGAGTGAGAGTGCATATAATCCAAGGACTCAAAATTAGTCATAAAGAACTCACATACTTATTGCAAAAAATTATTAGCTATTGAAACAAAGTACAAAATGCATACTCCTAGGAGGATAGATTGGTAGGAAAAGACCATCGCTCATCCCCGATCGCCACTCATGAGGAAGACAATCAAAGAATAAATCATGCTCCGACTTCATCACATAACGGTCAACCATACGTGCATGCTACGGGAATCACAAACTTCAACACAAGTATTTCTACCAGTCAATAATTACTCACTAGCAAGACTCTAATATCACCATCTTTATATCTCAAAACAATTGCAGGGAATCAAATTTCTCATATTATTCAATGCTCTTTATATGAAAGTTTTTATTATATACCTCTTGGATGCCCATCATATTAGGAGTAAATTCATAACCTAAGCAAATTACCATGCTTTTCAGAGACTCTCAAAATAATGTAAGTGAATGAGAGTTCAACAATTTCTATAAAATAAAACCACCGCCTTGCTCTAATAAGATATAGGTGAAGCACTAGTGCAAACTGCCTAGCTCAAAAGATATAAGTGAAGCACCTAGAGTATTCTAAAAAATTCACGATTCATGCATGTCCCTCTCAAAAGGTGTGTACATCAAGGATGATTATGGCAAACTAAAAAGCAAACACTTATATCATCCAAGATGCTCCAAGCAAAACACATATCATGTGGTGAATAAAAATATCGCCTCAAGTAAATTTACCAATTGAACGAACACGAAAGATGGGATGTCATCCGGGGCATCCCGAAGCTTAGATGCTTTGTTAACCTTGAATATTACCTTGGGGTGCCTTGGGAATCCACAAGCTTAGGCTCTTGCCACTCCTTATTCCATAGTCCATCAAATCTTTACCCAAAACTTGAAAACTTCACAACACAAAATTCAACAGAAAACTCATGAGATCCATTAGTATAATAAAATAAATCACCACTTTAGGTACTGCTGTGAACTCATTCTAAATTCATATTGGTGTAATATATAATTTATTCCAACTTCTCCATGGTTCATACCCCCCGATACTTCCCATAGATTCATCAAAATAAGCAAACAACACATAGAAAACAGAATCTGTCAAAAACATAACAGCGTGTAGTAATATGTGAACTTCGTATACTTCTGTAACTCCAAAAATTCTGAAAAATTAGGACAATAGAGGAAATTCATATATAAATTTTGTGTAAAAATTCAAGAATTTATCACGTTACATCAGCTCACGTCAATTCTGTTACTGGGCGCAAAAGTTTCTGTTTTTCAGCAATATCAAATCAACTATCACCATGGATCATCCCAAAGGTCTTACTTGGCTCAAACACTAATTAAAACACCAAAACACCATTACTACAGAAGTAATAATGTGTATTTATTGAAAAACATAACCAAAAATCAAAAACATAAAAATAAAATTGGGTTGCCTCCCAACAAGCGCTATCGTTTAACGCCCCTAGCTAGATCTAGGTATTGTCATCTTTGGTATTAAATCCATAAGTAGCACTCATAATAGATTCATATGGCAACTTAATTTATTTCTTGGAACTTATTCCATGCCCTTCCTTAACCGAATTGAAATATATTCCTTCTTTCATATCAATAATTGCACCAATGGTTCTAAGGAAAGGTCTACCAAGAATAATAGGACATGTAGGATTGCAATCTATATCAAGCACAATAAAATCTGCGGGCACATAATTCCTATTTGCAACAATAAGAACATCATTAATCCTCCCGATAGGTTTCTTAATAGTGGAATCCGCTAGATGCAAATTCAAAGAAAAATCATCAAGTTTATGGAAACCTAGCACATCACATAAAGTTTTCAGAATAGTGGAAACACTAGCACCCAAATCACGCAAAGAATTGCACTCCTAATCTTTAATTTTAATCTTAATAGTAGGTTCCCACTCATCATAAAGCTTTCTAGGGATCAAAATTTCCAACTCAAGTTTTTCTTCAAAAGATTTCAGCATTGTATCAACGATATGTTTAGTAAAATCTTTATTTTGATTATAAGCATGAGGTGAATTCAACATTGATTGCAACAAGTAAATAAAATATATCAAAGAACAATTATCATAATTAAATTCCTTGAAATCCAAAAGAGTGGGTTCATCGCTACTTAAAGTTTTGACCTCTCCAATCCCACTTTTATCAATTTTTTCATTAAGATCTTTAAACTCCAAATCATTGGGATGCTTTCTAGATAAAGTTGACTCATCTTCAGTCCCATCTTTATCAAGATTTATATTATAAAACAAAGGTTCAATAGGAGTCACACCAATCACTCCAAGATCTTCATCATTATTTTTGCAAAAACTAGACGAAAACGCTTTTCCAAACCAGTCTCGCTTAGCACGCATTCTAGCGGTTCTTTCTTTACACTCATAAATAGAAATTTTAATAGATTCCATAGATTCATTAATATCATGCTTGGGTGTCATAGATCTAATTTTGAACGAATCAATCTCAAGAGAAATTTAATCTACATTCCTAGCCAAATCATCAATCTTGAGTAATTTTTCTTTACCCATAGCATTGAATTTTTTTGGGAGTTAATGAAATCTTTAATATTGTTCTCAAGATTAGAGGGTATTTTATTATAATTCCATAATAATTGTTGGATGAATTACCATAATTATTAGAGGAATTACTAGGAAACTGGCTAGGGTTGAAATTACCTCTATATGCGTTATTACCAAAATTGTTCCTACCAACAAAATTCACATCCACAGGTTCATTATTATTCTTAATCAAAGTGGACGATGGAATATCATTAGGATCAATAGAATCACTCTTACTAGCAATCAATTTCATAAGTTCATCCATATTTCCACTCAAAGTATTAATTTCTTCAATCGCATGCACTTTTTTACTAGTAGAAGATCTTTCAGTATGCCATTGAGAGTAATTAACCATAATATTATCTAGGAGTTTAGTAGCTTATCTTAAAGCAATTTCCATAAAAGTACCTCCCGTGGAGGAATCTAAAGGATTTCTATATGCAAAATTCAATCCAGCATAAAAAATTTGTATGATCATCCATAAAGTTAAGCCATGAGTAGGGCAATTTCTTATCATCAATTTCATCCTCTCCCAGGATTGTGAAACATGTTCATGGTCAAGGTGCTTAAAATTCATTATATCGTTCCTAAGGGAGATGATCTTAGCAGGAGGAAAATAATTGGAAATAAAAGCATCTTTACACTTATTCCATGAATCAATACTAATTTTAGGCAAAAATGAAAACCAAGTTTTAGCACGATCTCGTAGAGAAAGCGGAAATAACTTCAATTTAACAATATAATTATCCACATCTATTTTTCTTTTTCATATCACACAACTCAACGGAAGTATTTAGATGGGATGCGGCATCTTCACTAGGAAGGCCGAAAAATTGCTCTTTCATGATGACCTTCAACAAAGTGGCAATAATTTCATAAGATTCCACACTACTAGCGGGAGCAATCGAAGTACTAATAAAATCATTATCATTAGTGTTGGAAAAGTCACACAACTTGGTATTTTCTTGAGACATCATGACAAAGCAAGCAATGTAACACACAAGCAAACGAAAAGACGAACGAAAGAAGGGTGAATAAAAAGGCAAATATTTCTGTGATTTTCTGAAAACATTTTAGAAGTGGGGGAGAGGAAAACGAGAGGCAAATGACAAATAATATAATGCAAGAGATGAGAGTTTATGGTGGGTACTTGGTAGGTTGATGTAGAACCTCCCCGACAATGGCGCTAGAAATTCTTCCTGTTACTTCTTGAGCTTGCGTTGATTTTTACCTTGAAGAGAAAAGGGTGATGTGGCAAAGTAGAGATAAGTATTTCCCTCAGTTAAGAAGCAAGCTATCAATCCATTAGGAGGCACAAGCAAGTCTCTAATCTATGCACCTACACAAACTAACAAACACCTGCACTCAACGAGAAAAAGGGGTTGTCAATCCCTTCATAGTCACGAACAAGAGTGAGATCTAAAAGAGATAGGTATCAAAGATAAATAAAAGAGAAAACTAAATTAAATATAAACAACAAGGTATTTTTGGGTTTTTTGGTTTATAGATCTGAAAATATATGATGGAAAATGGACCCGCGGGCAATAGGTTTCACTAGAGGCTTCTCTCTTGAAAGAAAACATACGGTGGGTAAACAAATTACTGTCAAGCAATTGATATAAAAGTGCAAATTTATGATGATATCCAAGGCAATGATTATGAATAAAGGCATCACGTCCATGTCAAGTAGACTGACTCCTGCCTGCATCTACTACTATTACTCCACACATCGACCGTTATCCAGCATGCATCTAGAATCTTAAGTTCATAAGAACAGAGTAATTCCTTAACTAAGATGACATGGTGTAGAGGAATAAACTCAAGCAATATGATGAAAACCCCATATTTATACCCTTGATGGCAACAATATAATATGTGCCTCGCTACCCCTACTTTGTCACTAGGTGAGGACACCGCAAGATTGAACCCAAAACTAAGCACCTCTCCATTGCAAGAAATACTAATCTAGTTGTCCAAAACAAACCAATAATTCGAAGAGAAATACAAAGATATTTAATCATGCATAAAAGAGTTCAGAAAAGACTCAAATAATATGCATAGATAATCTGATCATAAATCCACAATTCATCGGATCTCAACAAACACACCACAAAGGAATATTACATCGGATAGAACTCCAAGAACATCGAGGAGAACATTGTATTGAAGATCAAAGAGAGAGAAGAAGCATCTAGCTAGTAGATATGGACCCGTAGGTCTGTGGTATATGCCCTCCGTGATCGAATCCCCTCCGGCAGGGTGCCGGAAAAGGACCCAAGATGGGATCTCATAGGAACAGAGGCTTGCGGCGGCGGAAAAGTATTTTGGTGGACACTTCTGTTGGTTTGGGAATATTTGGGAATTTATAGTGCAAGAATTAGGGTTGGACGACTCCCGAGGGGCCCACAAGCCCTCAGGGCGCCCCCCTATGGCGCGCCTGGCAGGCTTGTGGCCTCCTCGGGCATCTTCTGACCCCCTATCCAAGCTCCGTGGATGTCTTCTGGTCCAAGAAAAATCATTGTAAAGTTTTATTCCATTTGGAATCCGTTTGATATTCTTTTTCTATAGAACTCAGAAACAAGGAAAAAAACAGAAGGCACTGTGCTCTAGGTTAATAGGTTAGTCCCCAAAATAATATAGAATAGCATAATAATGCATATAAAACATCCAAAACAGATAATATAATAGCATGGAACAATCAAAAATTATAGATACGTTGGAGACGTATCACCCTCCCCTAGTTGGGGATGTGGTGGCAGAATCTAGTGCGCAAGGGGGCGCTACGAGACGTGGACGTGGTCAGCGAGGCTCTCGGGGCCGGGGAGCACGCCGTGGCACTCTGGTCGCTCCTCCCCCAGCCGCCCTGGCTCTGATGGAGGGCCATGTTGGAGACTCGCCGCTGGAGTTCATCGTCAGGTTGCATGGGCCCCCGTGCAGCCATCTTCGGCTTCCTACCCCTTTTGCGAGGGTCAGGGAGCTTGAACAACTGCGTGGACTAAAGTTGCACATGAGGGGTTGCTGTAATGGTAACATGCGGGCGGATGTTGAATTTCCCGCACTTCATGTGGTGCTTCTACGCCGTGGTTGGAGAACTTTTGCACGTGCCCATAGCTTGGCGGAGGGGCACATTCTCCATTTTATGTTAATGGATTCAGACCTGCTCTCCATCAAGCTCTACGGGCATTCGGGTGCTCACTTAGGGTGCTGCAATGAAAGCTCGACCGACAAAGAAAGATCCTGTTCGAGTGACAGCGATGAAGAGGACACTGCTGGTGAAGACGATGGCGTCGAGTGAGAGGACGACGCCTCGGACTCCAGCTGAGCGCCGAATGCACCGTCACCATCAGCTAGGCGCCAACAACACCATCATGTGCACCTGGTCTTTTCCTTGGCAGAGCGATTTGCCGGGGGGTTGGGTGTGGATGCCTCGGCCTCCTCCAGCTGGACTCCGGCAGGCTTCATCCTGGACTCCGGCTTCGTCTTCCCTGCCGGTGTCCCTCTCGCCATGTTCTGCTGGTCCCGGTGGTGGTGACTAGGGCATCGCCTGGCCGCTCCTTCCGCCCTTCTGGCTTCGTCCCCTCCCCCCCGATCTTCTCAAGTTGCACCCTGCGGGCCCTGACGGGGTTAGGTCGGGCTACTGCCCAGGCACTCCTTTTGCACTCTTCACCTCCCACCATAGCTCCTAGGAGGAGAGGGACAAGAAAGGCATTACGGGACACTTATCTTTTTTCAATTTAAAAGATGTAGGCATCTACCAAACTTTAGTTCAAATTAAGTAACCTCCTGTCCATATTTGTACCCTGTAAGGTTTGTACTTGTTTATCTGCGTATTAATGAAAAAAGGATGTGCTTGTTGGGCGTTTGTGCATGTATCACATGCATGCTGAGGAATGACTCCTCACTACTTCCAAGTAAACAAGGTTCTCCGGCAAGACACCCTGCTAGTCCCTTCTGTTGCCGCTGCAGGGCTTGGCCTGACGGCTTAGGAGCGTGGAAAGGAACCGGCCCCATGTCAACCCTTTTTCAAAATGCCATTGCAACCACCCTGATTGAAGTGATTCTTCGGAAAAGGGCAGGAGGATAGATGTTGAGGGTGATAAGGTTCTTCTATGCACAAGCTTTTTATACATGGGATGCCATGGACGGTTAGGTACACTTATCCGTCATATGCTGCCGGGGATCGATGTGCCAACTTGTTCTCACTTGTTCCCTTTGGGGAGTTTATCCGTGGCAGGGGCCCTGTTGTTAGTACAGGGGGAAAATAGTGGTATACTATCCAATCTATATGCCTTGTTCACTATAGCAAAGTCATACTAAAATAAACATGCATGCAAGTTTTTTAGGCGCCAACGCTTGGTTTTATTATCTTTGCACAGGGTCTGCGCTTGGCTTTGTACAAAGGGTTACATGCACATCGGCAAGGCTTGTACAAAGGGTGGTTGCCGAGAATTGAGCCTGGTAGCCGCGCCTTATGGGTAGAACTTGCGAAGATGCTCAATATACCATGAGTTTTGCATTTTGATGTCATCTTGAGTCTCCAGATGGACTGTGCCAGGTCTGGTGACTTGTACTAACCGGTAAGGGCCTTCCCACTTCGGTGTCAACTTGTTAGAACCCTTGGCAGACTGAACATGCCTAAGGACAAGGCCGCCTTCCTCAAGGCTCCGAGCATGAATCATGCGGCTATGATAGCGACGCGGGGCTTGCTGGTAGCATGATGCATGCACAGTGGCCCAGAGACGATCTTCCTCGAGGAGCACGGCATCGTCATGCCAAAGATGCTCTTGCTCTACTTCATCATAGGCAAGTAGTCGAGGTCACCCATATATGAGTTCTGTGGGGAGCACTACTTCTGCCCCATACACTAGGGAGAAGGGAGTCTAGCCGGTAGCTCGATTCAGTGTCGTACGGAGGGACCAAAACCACCAAAAGCTCATCAATCCAGCGTCTGCCGCATTTCTGTAACTTATCAAAAGTTCTCATCTTGATCCCACGCACCACTTCAGCATTCATCCTTTCAGCTTGCCCATTACTCCGGGGATGAGCAACAAAGGCAAAGGAGACCTTGCTCCCAAGGCTCTAGACGTAATGCATGAAGGTGCGACTCGTGAATTGAGTGCCTTTGTCGGTGATCTCTGTGATGGGTACTCCAAAATAGCACACCAATCCTTCCAGGAACTTGACAGGAGATTGTGCGATCACCTTCCTCACTGGTTCCACTTCTGGCCACTTTGTAAACTTGTCGATTGCGACGTACAACAATTCAAAGTCCCCGGTAGCACGGGGAAAGGGGACCAAGATATCGAGCCCCCAAACAAAAAATGGCCAGGATAAAGGGATTGTCTAGAGAGCTTGAGCTGGTTGATGAATGTTCTTGGAATGGAACTGGCAGGCTTCACACTTGATGACAATCTCAGTTGCATCCTGGAGGGTTTTGGGCTAGTAGAAGCCCTACTAGAAGGCTTTTCCAACCAGGGCTCTTGATTTGATGTGGGGGCCGCACATACCCCCATGTATCTCCGCCAACAACTTTAGTCCGTTTTACCAGCAGATGCATTTCGATTTCACCCCATTTGGCCTCTTTCCGTATAGAGTGTCATCGACAAACTGGTACATACTGGATCTTCAGGCTACTCTTTCAGATTCTTCTTCCCTTCGGGAAGTTCTCCTGTTTGAAGAAAATGGACTATCTGTGGCGCCCAAGTTGGAGCCTACGGCTCGACAATAAGGACTAAAGGCACCTCTTCATTCGTGGGAGCACTTCCTTCTACCGCAGACACTTGTGGTTCTGTGGGAGGGTGCGGCTCACCAACCGAAGTAGGGTTACCCCCGCTAGCCTCTTTTCCAGCAGCTTCAGGGAGTTCTTCCGGGAAATGCTTGTCGGGATTCAGCTTTCTTCTTTTTCTGGCCATTGTTGAAGGGATAGTGATGGTTGAGTCAGATGGAGAACAAAAGTCCCTGGTTTCACAGGAAGCTTTTGCATGGCGCACTTTGACACATGATCGGCGATGTCATTTTCTGCTCGTGGCACGTGCTCTACTTGTAATCCATCAAAATGCTCTTCCAACGTTCTCACCTCCTCCACATATGCCTCCACCAACGGGCTTTGGTAATGTTTGTTGACTTGCCTCACCACTAGTTGAGAATATCCGCGAATGATCAGCTTCTTGATTCCTAATTCTACTACCATTTTGAGTCAGGCAAGGAACCCCTCATACTCAGCAGTGTTGTTAGTGGCCTTCTCCCAGGGAAAGTGCATTTGCACCACATATTTGAGGCGCTCGCCGGTGGGCGCGATAAGAGGCACGCCGACTCTGGCACCCTGCAATGAGAAAGCACCATCAAAATACATGATCCACTATTGGGGCGCTTCTTTGCCGGGGAGAACTGTCTCTGGTACTTCTTCATATGGAGTGGGCGTCCATTATGCAATGAACTCTGCTAATGCCCTGCTTTGAATAGTTGAAGTGCTTTCATACTTTAAGCCAAAGCTTGACAATTCGAGTGCCCACTCGACTATTCTGCATGTGGCTTCGGGATTCCTCAATATATGTTGAAGCGGGAAATGGGTGACAACCGTGATCTCGTGGGCTTGGAAGTAGTGGTGCAGTTTCCTCAAGGCCATGATAAGGCCGAAGATCAGCTTTTGCACTGCAGAGTACCTTGACCTAGCCCCCTATAATAGGGAGCTGACAAAGTACACTGGTTGTTGCACCACTTTCTTCCTTGCCACAGTTTTGGGATTGCCTTTGCCAACTCATTTTGCCTCTCTCTGATCTATGTCTAATCTTGCCATGGCTGGTTCAGCTTCATCTCCGAAGGGGACAGTTGTTGCAGCTGCTTCCTCATCTACTTCTCATTGCGTCACTAGCGCTGCACTGACCACTTGATTCGTTGCTGCTAAATATAGCAGCAACGGCTCTTGCGGTTTAGGCGCGACTAAGGTGGGAGCGGAGGAAACATAGGCTTTCAGGTCTTGCAGCGTTGCTTCTGCTTCTGGGGTGCACTTCACCGAGCCTGCCTTCTTCAAGATTTCGAAGAAAGGCAAGGCACGCTCGGCAGACTTGGAGATCAATCTACTCAACGTGACAACGCATCTAGCCAAATGTCTTACATCTTTAACAGTCTTGGGTGCTTGAATTTGCTCGATTGCCCTAATCTTGTCTGGGTTGGCCTCTATCCCCGTTGGGACACAAAGAAACCAAGGAGCTTGCCGAAGGGAACACCAAACACACACTTCTTAGGGTTTAGCTTAAAATTGATCTTGCGCAACTTTGCAAAGGTCTCTTCCAAATCTTGAACGAGTGTTGATTTGTCCTTAGTCTTGACAACTATGTCACCCATCTAAGATTCTACATTCGTGTGTAGCTGGGGTTCAAAACCAGTTTGCACCGCCCTTGCAAAAGTGGATCCAGCGCTCTTTAACCCGAAAGGCATCCGTACAAAGCGATATGTGCCACATAGGGGTTATGAACACGCATCCTCACTTCATCTTCTTTAGCCATAAATATCTGATGGTACCCAGAGTATGCATCCAAGAAGGAAAAAAAATCACATCCGAAAGTGGAATCAAAAATTTGATCAATGCATGGCAGGGGGAAAGGGTCTTTTGGACAAGCTTTGTTCAAGTCCGTGAAATCAATGCAGAGCCTCCATTTCCCGCTTACCTTGTGCACTACCACTGGATTTGCTAACTAAGTGGATGCAGTACCCCTCTGACCAAACTAGTTACGTCAAGTTTCTTGATTTCCTCAGCAATAAACTGCTGCCGTTCCAAAGCTTGCTTTCCGACCTTCTGCTTGACGGGTCTAACATGAGGACAGACAGCAAGGTGGTGCTCGATCACCTCCCTGGGAACACCGGGGATGTCAGATTGTTGCCAAGCAAACACATCGACATTCGCCTGTAGGAAGTCAACGAGCGCGCTTTCCTATTTGTCATCAAGGGTGGCGCTGATGGTGAACATACCGTCAGTGCCATCCTGCCTTGCCGGGACCTTCTTCACAGCAGGTGAAGCAACCCTGGGTTTCTTGCTAGTGGAACTCTCCGGCGGGTTATCCATAGGTGCAACACACTCCAGAGAGGCGTACTTCCCGGATTCCTTGTCGGCATCTCTGCTAGCCTTCTTCCCCTTCTTTGTTTCCTTGCGGGAGCTGGGGCGTCAGCTGCCTCAGCTCCTACCGTGTCTCGATACATCTTGTCTATGATGTCTGCTAGACTACGTCGGTATTTTCCCAAAGAGGAAGGGATGATGCAGCACAATGACAGTAGGTATTTCCCTCAGTGATGAGACCAAGTTTATCGAACCGGTAGGAGAACCAAGCAACACTACGTAAACAACACTTGCACACAAATAACAAATACTTGCAACCCGGCGTGTTAAAGGGGTTGTCAATCCCTTTCGGATAATGGTGCCACAAATTGGCAAACTGACATGATAAAAATATGATAGATGGGATAAATAGATCTCGGATAAAATAAATTGCAGCAAGGTATCTTGGATTTTTGGTTTAATATATCTGAAAATAAAAGCAACGGAAAATATATCGCAAAGGCAAATATATTAAAGAAGAGACCCAGGGGCCGTAGTTGTCACTAGTGGCTTCTCTCGAGAAAAATAGCAAATGGTGGGTAAACGAATTACTGTTGGGCAATTGATAGAACATCAAATAATCGTGATGATATACTGGCAATGATCATTATATAGGCATCACGTCCAAGATTAGTAGACCAACTCCTGCATGCATCTACTACTATTACTCCACACATCGACCGCTATCCAGCATGCATCTAGTGTATTAAGTTCATGGAGAAAGAGAGTACTGCAATAAGAATGATGACATAATGTAGACAAGATCTATTTATGTATAAATAGACCCCGTCTTGTTATCCTTAATTGCAACGATACATACGTGTCGGTTCCCCTTCTGTCACTGGGATCAACCACCGTAAGATCGAACCGATCACAAAGCACCTCTTCCCATTGCAAGATAAATATATCAAGTTGGACAAAAAAACCCAAATATCGGAGAATAAATATGAGGCTATAAGCAATCATGATATAAGAGATAAAAAAGACTCAAATAACTTTCCTGGATAAAAACATAGATCTGATCATAAACTCAAAGTTCATCGGATCCCAACAAACACACCGCAAAAGAGTTACATCATATGGATCTCCAAGAGACCATTGTATTGAGAATCAAGCGAGAGAGAGAGTAATCCATCTAGCTACTAACTACGGACCCAAAGGTCTACAAAAGACCACACATCATCGTAGAGGCACCAATGGACATGATGAACCCCTCCGTGATGGTGTCTAGATTGGATCTGGTGTTTCTGGACTATGTGGCGGCTGGAATTGATGTTCGTCGACTCCCCTAGGGTTTCTAGAATATTTGGGTATTTATAGAGCAAAAAGTCGGTTCGGGAGGCACCCGAGGTGGGCACAACCCACCAGGGCGCGTCTGGGCCTCCAGGCGCGTCCTGGTGGGTTGTGCTCCCCTTAGAGCACCCCCAGGCGCTTCTCCGGACCATTGGATGTCTTCTGGTCCAAAAAAATCCACAAAAAGTTTCACTGCGTTTGGACTCTGTTTGATATTGATTTCCTGCAATGTAAGAAACAGTCTAAAATAGCAACTGGCACTTGGCACTATGTCAATAGGTTAGTACCAAAAAGTGATATAAAATGACTATAAAATGATTATATAACATCCAAGAATGATAATATAACATCATGGAACAATCAAAAATTATAGATATGTTGGAGACGTATCAGCATCCCCATGCTTAATTCCTACTCGTCCTTGAGTAGGTAAATGATAAAAACGGAATTTTTGATGTGGAATGCTGCCTAACATGTCATCACCTTTTCTTTTCTTTATAGCATGGACATTTGGACTTTTATATGATTCAAAGCAATAGTCCAGTTTTGACATGAGACTTAAATACTCAAGCATATCAACAAGCAACCATGACTTTCAAAATATCAACGCTAAAATAAGTTATCCCTAGCCCATCATGCTCAATCATCAATCCATTCATGAAACACACTCGCATATTAGCTACACCCAATGCTCAAGTACGACCATAGTGCCCCATAGTTGGTGCTTGGTAAGAGAAAATGGAGATTCAAATTAAAAATAAAAATAGCATAAAGTAAAAGAAAGGCCCTTCGCAGAGGGAAGTAGGGATTTGTAGAGGTTCCAGAGCTCAAAGCGAAAATTGACAGATAAACACATTTTGAGAGGCATACTTTTCCCACCAATGAAAACGACTTAGAGCTCCCAACACTTTCCATGCTAGATATATCATAGGTGGTTCAAAAACCGGAAAAGCAATTTGGCTCCCAGGTCCAAATGCTCCTTGAATCTGGACAACCGACTCTCCTCGTGATGTGCACTAGCTCTTGTATTCAGCGATGTATTCGAGATGGGCAATCATTTTTGGAACAGTATCAGGGCCCACCACTGGTCCACATTTAATGGTGCATGTCCATTTCCTTGCCGTTGGTTCAGACGGTGGTGCGACGACGTTCATGTGCCTTGTCGTTTGCGGTAGGAGTTGTACAATGGAAATCAGGCCACTCCCCACACTGCAATAAATGCCCAACTACCACCTACTCCTCGCTCCCATCCAGAGAATTTCCAACAATAGCACAACAACTCAATCCATCCATGGTGTCTTTGTCTTCCACCTTGTAGCACTCAAGGGCTCATGATCTTCTCCCACTGATTACATGCTCATTGTGGCCTTGTGGGTGTCAAGATACTAATTGGGATCTAGGCCCAGGGATCATAGCCAGCTACTCTCCAGCATCAGGACCATGGCCAGCTTATTCATCAAGGACGTACCCATTGTGTTCTTCCCCCTTTTTGCACACCGGAACGGCAGCCTGCACCCGTTTCCACCACCCCTTAGGTTTCTTGTCGTCGTACGGGGATAAGACACAAGTTTTGCTGTTCAAGGGAACTATTTACCTGTCGACGAGGGTTTTCTTACCTGTCTACCGGAGAGATCCATAGCCATGCATGCGCCACCGCGTCAAAGAACCACGCTGCTGCTACCTGTTGAGCACTGCGTTGGTTTTCCCTTGAAGAGGAAAGGGTGATGCAGCAAAGTAGCGTAAGTATTTCCCTCAGTTTTTGAGAACCAAGGTATCAATCCAGTAGGAGGCTACGCGCAAGTCCCTCGCACCTGCACAAAACAAATAAATCCTCGCAACCAACGCGATAAGGGGTTGTCAATCCCTACACGGTCACTTACGAGAGTGAGATATGATAGATATGATAAGATAATATTTTTGGTATTTTTATGATTAAGATGCAAAGTAAAATAAAAGCAAATGAAATAACTAAGTGTTGGAAGGTTAATATGAATAAGATAGACCTGGGGGCCATAGGTTTCACTAGTGGCTTCTCTCAAGAGCATAGGTATTTTACGGTGGGTGAACAAATTTCTGTTGAGCAATTGACAGAATTGAGCATAGTTATGAGAATATCTAGGTACGATCATGTATATAGGCATCACGTCCGAGACAAGTAGACCGACTCCTGCCTGCATCTACTACTATTAATCCACACATTGACCGCTATCCAGCATGCATCTAGAGTATTAAGTTCATAAGAACAGAGTAACGCCTTAAGCAAGATGACATGATGTAGAGGGACAAAACCATCTTGTTATCCTTGATGGCAACAATACAATACGTGCCTTGCTGCCCCTACTGTCACTAGGAAAGGACACCGCAAGATTGAACCCAAAGCTAAGCACTTATCCCATTGCAAGAAAGATCAATCTAGTAGGCCAAACCAAACTGATAATTCAAAGAGACTTGCAAAGATAACCAATCATACATAAAAGAATTCAGAGAAGATTCAAATATTGTTCATAGATAAACTTGATCATAAACCCACAATTCATCGGTCTCAACAAACACACTGCAAAAGAAGATTACATCGAATAGATCTCCACAAGAGAGGGGGAGAACTTTGTATTGAGATCCAAAAAGACAGAAGAAGCCATCTAGCTAATAACTATGGACCCGAAGGTATGAGGTAAACTACACACACTTCATCAGAGAGGCTATGGTGTTGATGTAGAAGCCCTCCATGATCGATGCCCCCTCCGGCGGAGCTCCGGAACAGGCCCCAAGATGGGATCTCGTGGATACAGGAAGTTACAACGGTGGAATTAGGGTTTTGGCTCCGTATCTGATCGTTTGGGGGTACGTAGATATATATAGGAGGAAGTAGTACGTCGTTGGAGCAATAGGGAGCCCATGAGGGTGGAGGGCGCGCCTTGGGGGGGGGGGGGTAGGTGCGCCTCCTACCTCGTGGCTTCCTTGTTGGTTGCTTGGCGTAGGGTCCAAGTCTCCTGGATCTTATTCATTCCAAAAATCACATTCCCGAAGGTTTCATTCCGTTTGGACTCCGTTTGATATTCCTTTTCTTCGAAACCCTAAAATAGGTAAAAAAACAGCAATTCTGGGCCAGGCCTCCGGTTAGTAGGTTAGTCCCAAAAATAATATAAAAGTGTATAATAAAGCCCAATAATGTCCAAAATAGAATATAATATAGCATGGTATAAACAAAAATTATAGATACGTTGGAGACATATCAAGCATCCCCAAGCTTAATTCCTGCTCGTCCTCGAGTAGGTAAATGATAAAAACAGAATTTTTGATGTGGAATGCTAGTTGGCATATTTTCAATGTAATTCTTCTTAATTGTGGTATGAATATTCAGATCCGAAAGATTCAAGACAAAAGTTCAATATTGACATAGAAATAATAATACTTCAAGCATACTAACTAAGAAATTATGTCTCTTCAAAATAACATGGCCAAAGAAAGTTATCCCTACAAAATCATATAGTCTGGCTATGCTCTATCTTCACCACACAAAGTATTTAAGTCATGCACAACCCCGATGACAAGCCAAGCAATTGTTTCATACTTTTGGTGTTCTCAAACTTTTTCAATCTTCACCCAATACATGAGCATGAGCCATGGACATAGCACTTTAGGTAGAATAGAATGGTGGTTGTGGAGGAGACGAAAAAGGGAAGATAGTCTCACATCAACTAGGCATATCAACGGGCTATGGAGATGCCCATCAATAGATATCAATTTTTGTGAATAGGGATTGCCATGCAACGGATGCACTAGAGCTATAAGTATATGAAAGCTCAACAAAAGGAACTAAGTGGGTGTGCATCCAACTCGCTTGCTCACGAAGACCTAGGGCAATTTGAGGAAGCCCATCATTGGAATATACAAGCCAAGTGCTATAATGAACAATTCCCACTAGTATATGGAAGTGATAACATAGGAGACTCTCTATTATGAAGATCATGGTGCTACTTTGAAGCACAAGTCTGGTAAAAGGATAGTAGCATTGTCCCTTCTCTATTTTTCTCTCATTTTTTATTTGGGCCTTTTCCTTTTTTTGTGGCCTCTTTTTTCATCAAGAGTCTCATCCTGACTTGTGGGGGAATCATAGTCTCCATCATCCTTTCCTCACTTGGGACAATGCTCTAAAAATGATGATCATCACACTTTTATTTACTTACAACTCAACAATTACAACTCAATACTTAGAACAAAATATGACTCTATGTGAATGCCTCCGGCAGTGTACCGGGATATGCAATGAATCAAGAGTGACATGTATGAAAGAATTATGAACGGTGGCTTTGCCACAAATACAATGTCAACTACATGATCATGCAAAGCAATATGACAGTGATGGAGCGTGTCATAGTAAACGGAACGGTGGAAAGTTGCATGGCAATATATCTTGGAATAGCTATGGAAATGCCATGATAGGTGGGTATGGTTCCTGTTTTGAGGAAGGTATATGGTGGGTGTATGATACCGGTGAAAGGTGCGCGGTATTAGAGAGGCTAGAAATGGTGGAAGGGTGAGAGTGCGTATGATCCATGGACTCAACATTAGTCATAAAGAACTCATATACTTATTGCAAAAATCTACAAGTTATCAAAGAAAAGTATTACACGCATGCTCCTAGGGGGATAGATTGGTAGGAAAAGACCATCTCTCGTCCCCGACAGTCACTCATAAGGAAGACAATCAATAAATAAATCATGCTCCGACTTCATCACATAACGATTCACCATACGTGCATGCTATGGGAATCACAAACTTTAACACAAGTATTTCTCAAATTCACAACTACTCAACAAGCATGACTCTAATATTACCATCTCCATATCTCAAAACAATTATCAAGTATCAAACTTCTCTTAGTATTCAACACACTCATAAGAGAATTTTATTATTTATCTTGAATGCCTAACATAATTAAAAAAATTACCATGTTGTTT
The DNA here is from genome assembly GCF_002162155.2 of Triticum dicoccoides. Taxonomy (NCBI): domain Eukaryota; kingdom Viridiplantae; phylum Streptophyta; class Magnoliopsida; order Poales; family Poaceae; genus Triticum; species Triticum dicoccoides. The sequence goes on from NC_041392.1 coordinate 341,806,252, forward strand.
TGTAGGACTCTCAAAATATTATAAGTGAAGCATGAGAGAACAATAGTTTCTATAAAACTAATCCACCACCATGCTCTAAAAGATATAAGTGAAGCACTAGAGCAAAAACTATATAACTCAAAAGATATAAGTGAAGCACATAGAATATTCTAATAATTTCCGAATCATGTGTGTCTCTATCAAACGGTGTGTACAGCAAAGATGATTGTGGTAAACTAAGAAGCAAAGACTCAAATCATACAAGACGCTCCAATCAAAACACATATCATGTGGTGAATAAAAATGTAGCTCCAAGTAAAGTTACCGATGGAAGTAGACGAAAGAGGGGATGCCTTCTGGGGTATCCCCAAGCTTTGGATTTTTGGTGTCCTTAGATTATCTTGGGGGTGCCATGGGCATCCCAAAGCTTAGGCTCTTGCCACTCCTTGTTCCATAATCCATCAAATCCTTACCCAAAACTTGAAAACTTCAGAACACAAAACTTAAAGTAGAAAATCTCGTGAGCTCCGTTAGCGAAAGAAAACAAAAGACCACTTCAAGGTACTGTAATGAACTCATTCTTTATTTATATTGGTGTTAAACCTACAGTATTCCATATTCTCTATGGTTTATAAAATATTTTACTAGCCATAGATTCATCAAAATAAGCAAACAACACACGAAAAACAGAATTTGTCAAAAACAGAACAGTCTGTAGTAATGTGTAGCTAGCGCAAGATCTGAACACCAAAAATTCTAAAATAAATTGCTGGACATGAATAATTTATCTATTAATCATCTGAAAAAATAATTAACTAAATATCACTCCCCAAATAAAAATGGCAGCAGTTCTCATGAGTGCTAAAGTTTCTGTTTTTTTACAGCAAGATTAAAAAGACTTTCCCCAAGTCTTCCCAACGGTTCTACTTGGCACAAACACTAATTAAACACAAAAAAACACAACCAAAACAGAGGCTAGATAAATTATTTATTACTAAACAGGGGCAAAAATCAAGGAATAAAAATAAAATTGGGTTGCCTCCCAACAAGCGCTATCGTTTAACGCCCCTAGCTAGGCATAAAAAGCAAGGATAGATCTAGGTATTGCCATCTTTGGTAGGCAATCCATAAGTGGATCTCATAATAGATTCATAAGGTAATTTAATTTTCTTTCTAGGAAAGTGTTCCATGCCTTTCCTTAATGGAAATTGGAATCTAATATTTCCTTACTTCATATCAATAATTGCACCGATCGTTCTAAGGAAAGGTCTACCGAGAATAATAGGACATGAAGGATTGCAATCTATGTCAAGAACAATAAAATCTACGGGCACATAGTTCCTATTTGCAACAATAAGAACATAATTAATTTTTCCCATAGGTTTCTTAACAGTGGAATCCGCAAGGTGCAAGTTTAAAGAGCAATCATCAAAATCATGGAAACCTATCAAATCACACAAAGTCTTTGGAATCGTGGAAACACTAGCACCCAAATCACACAAAGCATAGCATTCATGATTTTTAATTTTAATTATAATAGTTGGTTCCCACTCATCATAAAGTTTTCTAGGGATAGAAACTTCCAACTCAAGTTTTTCTTCATAAGATTGCATCAAAGCATCAACGATATGTTTGGTAAAAGCTTTATTTTGACTATAAGCATGAGGAGAATTTAGCATGGATTGCAACAAGGAAATACATCTATCAAAGATCAGCTATCATAATTAAATTCCTTGAAATCCAAAATAGTAGGTTCATTAACATCTAGAGTTTTGATCTCTTCAATCCCACTTTTATCAATTTTAGCATCAAGATCTAAAAACTCTGAATTTTTGGAACGCCTTCTAGGTAAAGGTGGATCATATTCAGTCTCATCATTATCAAGATTCATATTGCAAAACAAAGATTTAATAGGGGACACATCAATAACTTTTAGATCTTCATCTTTATTATCATGGAAACTATAAGAACACGCTCTTATAAAGGAATCTTTATTAGCACGTATCCTAGCGGTTCTTTCTTTGCAGTCATCAATGGAAATTCTCATGGCTTTGAGAGACTCATTTATATCATGCTTAGGAGGAATAGATCTAAGTTTTAAAGAATCAACATCAAGAGAAATTCTATCAACGTTCCTAGCCAAATCATCAACTTTAAGCAATTTCTCTTCAAGCAAAGCATTGGAATTCTTTTGTGAATTCATAAATTCCTTAACACTAGTCTCAAATTCAGAGGGGATCTTATTAAAATTTCCATAAGAATTGTTGTAGGAATTACCATAATTATTAGAGGAATTACTAGGATAAGGCCTAGGATTAAAGTTTCCTCTATACGCGTTGTTACCAAAATTATTCCTACCAAAAAAATTCACATCCATAGATTCATTATTATTCTCAATCAAAGTAGACAAAGGCATATCATTAGGATCAGAAGAAACACTCTTAGTAGCAAATAATTTCATAAGTTCATCCAACTTTCCACTCAAAACATTAATTTCTTCTATTGCATGCACTTTTTATTAGTAGATCTTTCAGTGTGCCATTGAGAATAATTAACCATAATATTATCTAGGATTTTAGTAGCTTCTCCTAAAGTGATTTCCATAAAAGTGCCTCCCGCGGCCGAATCTAAAAGATTTCTAGAAGCAAAATTCAATCCGGCATAAAAATTTTGTATAATCATCCACAAATTCAAACCATGTGTTGGGCAATTACGTATCATTAATTTCATCCTCTCCCAAGCTTGTGCAACATGTTCATGATCAAGTTGCTTAAAATTCATAATATCATTTCTAAGAGAGATGATCTTAGCGGGAGGAAAATACTTAGAGATAAAAGCATCTTTGCACTTATTCCAAGAATCAATACTATTTTTAGGCAAAGACAAAAACCAAGCTTTAGCACGATCTCTAAGCGAAAAAGGGAATAGCTTCAATTTAACAATATCATTGACCACATCTTTCTTGTTTTGCATATCATACAAATCAACGAAGCTATTTAGATGGGTAGCGGCATCTTCACTAGGAAGGCCGGAAAACGGATCTTTCATGACAAGATTCAGGAAGGCAACATTAATTTCACAAGATTCAGCATCGGTGAGAGGAGCAATCGGAGTGCTAATAAAATCATTGTTGTTGGTATTGGTAAAGTCACACAATTTAGTATTATCTTGAGCCATCGTGACAAGCAAGCAATCCAACACACAAGCAAACGAGGAACAGGCAAAAAAGAGGCAAATAGAGAAAGAGAGGGAGAATAGAGAGAGAGAGGGCGAATAAAACCGCAAGGGTGAAGTGGGGAGAGGAAAACGAGAGGCAAATGGCAAATAATGTAATGCGGGAGATAAGGGTTTGTGATGGGTACTTGGTATGTTGACTTTTGCGTAGACCTCCCCAGCAACGGCGCCAGAAATCCTTCTTGCTACCTCTTGAGCACTGCGTTGGTTTTCCCTTGAAGAGGAAAGGGTGATGCAGCAAAGTAGCGTAAGTATTTCCCTCAGTTTTTTAGAACCAAGGTATCAATACAGTAGGAGGCTACGCGCGAGTCCCTTGCACCTGCACAAAACAAATAAATCCTCGCAACCAATGCGATAAGCGGTTGTCAATCCCTACACGGTCACTTACGAGAGTGAGATATGATAGATATGATAAGTTAATATTTTTGGTATTTTTATGATAAAGATGCAAAGTAAAATAAAAGCAAAGGAAATAACTAAGTGTTGGAAGATTAATATGATGAAGATAGACGCGGGGGCCATATGTTTCACTAGTGGCTTCTCTCAAGAGCATAGGTATTTTACGATGGGTGAACAAATTACTTTTGAGCAATTGACATAATTGAGCATAGTTATGAGAGTATCTAGGTATGATCATGTATATAGGCATCACGTCCAAGACAAGTAGACCGACTCCTGCCTGCATCTACTAATATTACTCCACACATCGACCGCTATCCAGCATGCATCTAGAGTATTAAGTTCATAAGAACAGAGTAACGCCTTAAGCAAGATGACATGATGTTGAGGGATAAATTCATGTAGTATGATAAAAACCCCATCTTGTTATCCTCGATGGCAACAATACAATACGTGCCTTCCTGCCCTACTGTCACTGGGAAAGGACACCACAAGATTGAACCCAAAGCTAAGCACTCCTCCCATTGCAAGAAAGATCAATCTAGTAGGCCCAACCAAACTAATAATTCAAAGAGACTTGCAAAGATAACCAATCATACATAAAAGAATTCAGAGAAGATTCAAATATTGGTCATAGATAAACTTGATCATAAACCCACAATTCATCGGTCTCAACAAACACACCACAAACCAAGATTACATCGAATAGATCTCCACAAGAGAGGGCGAGAACTTTGTATTGAGATCCAAAAAGAGAGAAGAAGCCATCTAGCTAATAACTATGGACCCGAAGGTCTAAGGTAAATTACTCACACTTCATCGGAGAGGCTATGGTGTTGATGTAGAAGCTCTCCGTGATCGATGCCCCCTCCGGCGGAGCTCTGCAACAGGACCCAAGATGGGATCTTGTGGATACAGAAAGTTACGGCGGTGGAATTAGGGTTTTGGCTCCGTATCTGATCGTTTGGGGGTACGTAGGTATATATAGGAAGAAGGAGTACGTCAGTGGAGCAACAGGGGGCCCACGAGGGTGGAGGGC
>NC_041392.1:341811415-341884158 GCF_002162155.2 Triticum dicoccoides
GGGGGGGGGGGGTAGGCGCGCCCCCTACCTCATGGCTTCCCTATTGGTTGCTTAACGTAGGGTCCAAGTCTCCTGGATCTTGTTCGTTCCAAAAATCACGTTCCCGAAGGTTTCATTCCGTTTGGAGTCCGTTTGATATTCCTTTTCTTCGAAACCCTAAAATAGGCAAAAAAAAAGAGCAATTCTGGGCTGGGCCTCCAGTTCGTAGGTTAGTCCCAAAAATAATATAAAAGTGTATAATAATGACCAATAATGTCCAAAACAGAATATAATATAGCATGGAACAATCAAAAATTATAGATACATTGGAGATGTATCAGCCGCCGCCACCGCCCACCCAACTCCTTTCCCCCCTCGGCTTGATCCCCTTTTCCTCAAAACAGAGGATGAGAACTGGTGGACGGGCTGACTCGTGGGTCCAGCAGTCTACTATACCAAACAGATGCACATGGTGCGTCCAGGCGAGAAAAGGGTGCACACTGGCCAGCCATTAACGGCACATTCATGGGCGAGCCCCGCCCGTTGTCTGACAGTCTACATATAGGACCCCACACCCGTCTATTTCATCATATTTTGTACCCGTATATCGAATGGAATAATGTCTGGCACAAATCCCACAACTCAAATGGGCGGCTCAGATACCAAGGTCATCTGGACCCGGGAGCCAAAATGCCTCTCCCGTTCCCAAACAGGAAATAAAGTTTATTCCTTTTTCTGCCATACTTTCACTTTCCATGGCTACCTAATCCACTGGTGCCCTCTATACCAATAGTTTCCAAGGAATTTATTATTTGAGAACATAAAGTAAATTCATTTTTGATTTCGGAACTGGACATCCCTAATACCTTTGCCTTACTCTCGTGCAATGACAAGTGAATAAACAGTCATCATGAGAATAACACATCTAGCATGGAAAATATTGGCCACCCCTCACTGCCTCGCGAGCGGTACAAGCACACGAAAGAGAAACTTATTTTGAAAATTAGTGATGGCACATACAAATTTGCTTAGAACTGTAAAATAATACTACATATAGGTAGGTATAGTGGACTCATATAAAAAACTAGTTTAAAGAATTTTGGGTGCACAAGTAGTGATCATACTTAGTGCAAAATGAAGGCTAGCAAAAGATTGAGAAGCAACCAACCAAGAAATGAATAATATCATAAGTGAGCATTGAGCATAATTAACACCGAATAATGCACCACAATTAGGATGTAATTTCATTGCATGACTATTGACTTTTGTGCTTGCATAGGGAATCACAAACCTTAACACCAATAATCTTAATAAAGCATAATTACCCATCAACATGACTCACATATCATATCATCGTATCTCAAAACTATTACAAGGAATCAAGTTTATTTTGTCTAATGATCTTCATAAAAGTTTTTATTATATCGTTCTTGTATATCTATCACTTTGGGACTAATTTTCATGTGTTGCTTTTCATAAGCTCAAACAAATATAAGTGAAGATCATGAGCATAATGTTTCTTTCTCTCAAATTAATTTAAGTGAAGCAAGAGAGAATTTCTTAAAAAAATACTAACTCTCAAATAAAACTAAGTTAAGCAAGAGAGCATTTCTTCAAAAATACTAAAGCACACCGTGCTCAAAAAGATATAAGTGAAGCACTAGAGGAATTCCATAGCTCATAATGATTTAAGAGGAGCATAGAGAGCAATTCTAACAAGTCATGGAATAATTTTGGCTCTCTCAAATAGGTGTGTCCAGCTGGGGATCAAGACTAAAAACACAAAGCCAAACAAGAAAAGACTCATATCATACAAGATGCTCCAAGAAAAACTCATAGTATGTGACGAATAAAAATATAGCTTCGAGTAAAATACCGATGGTCGTTAGAAGAAAGAGGGGATGCCACTCGTGGCATTCCCAAGCTTAGTTGCTTGCTTCTCTTTGGATAATTGCTTGGGATGCCATGGGCATCCCCAAGCTTAGGCTCTTCTTACTCCTTATTCCTTCATCCATCGTAATATAACCCAAAACTTGAAAACTTCAATCACACAAAACTCAACAAAACCTTCGTGAGATCCGTTAGTATAAAAAAAACAAATCACTACTATAAGTGCTGTTGCAAACAAATTCGTATTTTATTCTTGCATTATATCTATTGTATTCCAACTTTTCTATGGCAAAAACTCTTCAAAGAAAACCATAGAATCATCAAAACAAGCACACAACGCAAAGAAAACAGAATCGGTCAAAAGCAGAAAAGTCTGTAGCAATGTGGGTATTTCGAATACTTCTCTAACTCCAAAAATTCTTAAAAATTAGGACGCCCTGAGAAATTTGTATATGAATCTTCTTGAAAAAGAATTGGTATTTTATCACACTCTGTTTAAAAATAAAAATTATTTTCGTGAGCGCAAAAGTTTCTGTTTTTTCAGCAAGATCAAACAACTATCACCCAAGAAGATCCTAAAGGCTTTACTTGGCACAAACACTAATTAAAACACAAAAAACACAATGATAACAGTATCATAATTGTGCAAACACTCAAGAATAGAAAGAAAAAAGACAAAAATAAATTTTATTCATTGAGTTGCCTCCCAACAAGCGCTATTGTTTCATGCCCCTAGCTAGGCATAAAGCAAGGATGTAAGTTTTGTCATCCTTCTTCTTAAATTCCTTGGAGGTGTTTTCGTCATGAGGTTTTGTAAAAAACAACATAAAACATATTATCCATAGAAACCTTAGCACTATTAAGTTGCTTAACATCATAACCCCTTTGATTTCCGGCAACAATCCAAGAGTAATGTTGATTAACATTATTGAAAACTTGTTGGAATATATCTAAAATGGGGACTTCCTTTTTAAGATTCTCATCAAATATTTTATTATCCCCAAGAAAATGTATTAATGCATAATCACTATTCTAAAGAATTTCATCTATCACGGGCTTTTCATGATTCATACTATAAAAATCAAAGATTTCCCTAGCTTCTTGTATGATGTAATCAAACTCATTCGTAAGAACAAGAGTGGCCAACTTTTTAGCCTTACGATTCTTTATAATGGGAAGCTCAGAAAACAATCTTTCTAAAGTAGGGTGAGTATGGATAAATTTACTTTCAAGTTTCAGAACTAATGCTAAAATAGCATTCACATAAGGTCAAGTAGTTCTAATTATAGGAGCGTCATCAAGATTTAGATTTCCCACACAATTGAAAAATTCTTGGATACGTTCCATTCCCATAACATTCCCTTGTCCCAGGATAAAAGTTTTAGCATCCAGACTGCCCGTACGTCCCATCTTAGGAGTTAGGCCATCATCTGTTGTTGCCATACCGAAATCACTCATGATATCAAGCAAAGGATAGATCCGACGAGAAAACGGCGAACGAAAAAGAGGGCGGATAAAACAGCAAATTTTTGTGAGGTGGGGGAGAGGAAAATTAGAGAAAATTAATGTAAATTGCAAGGAGATGAGATTTTTAATTAGGAACCTAGTAGATGTTGATGATGTCCCCCCGGCAATGGAGCCAGGAATTCCTTTTGATGTCTGCTAGACTACATCGATATTTCCCCAAAAGAGGAAGGGATGATGCAGCACAACAACGGTATCTATTTTCCCTCAGTGATGAGACCAAGGTTATAGAACCAATAGGAGAACCAAGCAACACTACGTAAACAGCACCTGCACACAAACGGACATGATAAAAATATGATAGATGGGATAAATAGATCTCGGATAAAATAAATTGCAGCAATGTATTTTTGTATTTTGGTATAATAGATTTGAAAATAAAAGCAAAGGAAAATAGATCGCAAAGGCAAATATATTAAAGAAGAGACCCGGGGGCCATAGTTGTCACTAGTGGCTTCTCTCGAGAAAAATAGCAAATGGTGGGTAAATGAATTACTGTTGGGCAATTGATAGAACTTAAAATAATCTTGACGATATCCAGGCAATGATCATTATATAGGCATCATGTCCATGATTAGTAGACCGACTCATGTCTTCATCTACTACTATTACTCCACACATCAACCGCTATCCAGCATGCATCTAGTGTATTAAGTTCATGGAGAAACAGAGTAATGCAATAAGAATGATGACATGATTTAGACAAGATCTATTTATGTAGAAATAGACCCCATCTTGTTATCCTTAATGGCAATGATACATACATGTCGGTTCCCATTCTGTCACTGGGATCAAGCACAGATCAAACCCATCACAAAGCAGCTCTTCCCATTGCAAGATAAATAGATCAAGTTGGCCAAACAAAACCCAAATATCGGAGAATAAATACGAGGCTATAAGCAATCATGCATATATAAGATCAAAGAAGACTCAAATAAATTTCATGGATAAAAACATAGATCTAATCATAAACTCAAAGTTCATCGGATCCCAACAAACACACCGCAAAAGATTTACATCATATGGATCTCCACGAGACCATTGTATTGAGAATCAAACGAGAGAGAGGAGGCCATCTAGCTACTAAATACGGACCCGAAGGTCTACAAAAGACTACTCACACATCATCGGAGAGGCACTAATGGACATGATGAACCCCTCCGTCATGGTGTCTAGATTGGATCTGGTGTTTCTGGACTCTACGGCGGCTGGAATTGATTTTCGTCGACTACCCTAGGGTTTCTGGAATATTGGGGTATTTATAGAGCAAAGAGGCGGTTTGGGAGGCACCCGAGGTGGGCACAACCCACCAGGGCACGCCTGGGCCTCCAGGCGCGCCCTGGTGGGTTGCGCTCCTCTCGGAGCACCCCCCAGGCGCTTCTCCGGCCCATTGGATGTCTTCTGGTACAAAAATTCCACAAAACGTTTCGCTGCGTTTGGACTCCATTTGATATTGATTTCATGCGATGTAAAAAACATGCAGAAAATAGCAACTGGCACTTGGCACTATGTCAATAGGTTAGTACCAAAAATGATATAAAATGACTATGAAATGATTATAAAACATTCAACAATGATAATATAACAACATGGAACAATCAAAAATTATAGATACATTGGAGACGTATCAGAATCCCCAAGTTTAATTCCTGCTCGTCCTCGAGTAGGTTGTCGGTGCACAAAAGTAGGGGCTCACTTTTGTACCCCTTTACTTGTGCGCGGACAGTTAGAGCCGGGCCTGTGGCCATACCCAGCGGGGTAGAGGAAGCAAAAATACAATACAACCAGAACAACGCCAAGACCAGAGACACAAAGAACAAGAGGGCGAGGTGGACTCCCCCGGCAAGACCCTTGCCGGGGTGGTCTCCGCAGCCCCGGCAAGACCCTTGCCGGGCCAACTTGCCCAACGCCAGCAGAGCGCGCCACCCTTGAGCCCAAGGGTTCCAACACCATCAACCATATTGGAACCAAGGCTCAGGAGGCACCTCCATGGTGACATACAAATCTTTGTGAAGACAAAGAGCCCAAAAGACTAGACGATGACCAGAAGATAAGACAATCACAAGCCCCCTTGCCGAGGATGCCCCCGAGGCCCCGACAAGGCTCCTTGCCAAAAACACTCGGATGGCCCCGGCAAGACTCTTGCCGAGCGCGATCACAAGACCCCGGCAAGACCCTTGTCGGGAATATACGCGGGACCGTGACAAGACCTTGCCTCCCCGTCACCACCCCAGCTCAGCGACCAACCCACCAACTGAGGCTAGTACCAACATGGAAGTACGTGGATGCTAATCCAGCTAGTCAAGCACCTGCGTGGTGGCATGCAGATCTTCGTGAAGACCCTACCACCACGCCATCTCAGTAGCCTGCCAGCTTATGTGGCACTGCATGCCTCGTTAGCCTGGACACGTGTCGGAGCAAGGCGGAATGATGACGGACGGGACGGACCTCGTTGCCATCCCCAATAAAGCAAACAGGACACCTAAGGAGTGCATTTAATGCACCTTGTCCCGTAATGACAGGCAATAAGCTTGTACACTGTACACCTTTCCACCTCCTGTGTGCCACTGTGGCGACCCCTTTTTGACTATAAACGGAGGCCCGAGGCGTACTGGAGAAGGATTCGGATCTTTGGACTACGCACGCACTGCAGCTAGTTTAGAAGCTCAAGAACACTCAAATATACACCAAAGCAGGACTAGGGCATTACGCATCCTTGCGGCCCGAGACTGGGTAAACGATCTTTGTGGTAGCTACTAGGCCCGCTCTTTGCACAACCCCGGGCCCGCCAACCATAGAAGGGATCCCGGTGATTCCATAGGTGTCATTTCCACCGACATGTTTGGCGCACCAGGTAGGGGGCGCAGTTGTGAAAATCTGGTCTAGCAGTTAGTTTAGCAGTTCTTCATCACCATGGCTCCCAAGAAGAATACAATCACGTCAATTGGTTCATCAAGGGCCGAACGACCCGTACTAGTGCGGGCAAGTCATGGGGCGGTCGCGGACGGAAGCCGAGGTACGGCCCGCGAACACCCACATTGCTCTGACAGTCAAAGCCTGGTGAGCGGCATCGTTCGTGTGCGAGACGACGGGCCGCACGCCGCCAAATCCAAAGACGGAGCCGGGCCCCCGGCAGGCGGTGTGTGGCCCTCCAAGGGCGGCATTGTGCCACCCATAGGCGGTGCGGCGACTTCGAGGACGCCTACGCCGACACCCATGACGCACTCTTCCCAGATTGTGCGCGACGAGCAGGGTCACCACACTAGTGACCCCGGCCGCCGCCGTGGGAAGAGTCCAGCGCCTCATTTGCGGGACATAGGAGGCCAGCATGCATGTCAAGGCACTGGGGAAAATGGCGCACAGCCGCAAGGCCGTGATAGAGCTCCTTCTAACGTGGTTAGAAGTCGGAGCGCGTCACGGTCCATGCTGCTTTCGCCGCCACCCACATCAGCAAAAGCTTTGGCGCGCATGCAGTTGCTCCTCGACTTTCCTCCTGCTGCGGAAAAGCTCGATGAGTGGAGAGCCACCATCCGAGGCCTCGTTGGCGTTGCAACAAAGATGAGCCGCGACCAGCGGGGCCCTCAGGCCAGCGCTCCGTCGAGCCACCGCGTTCCAGTGGTGGAAAGACCGGAGGTGCTGTAGCCACGGTGCACTCTCCTCCCCCACGCCAGCCACCATGGGTGTCGGTCCGTCGTGATGACCCTTGTGATAACATTTCCATAGCATCCTCCAACCCACGGACCCACCGCGATCAGCGCCAAGTTCTTCGGGAGCGAGCCCATGAAGACGCTCGAACCACCATCGAGCGCCGGCGCAAAGCACGCCACCAGTCAGATAGGCGGGCGGGGCCCTCCATGGACCACCCAGCACCGGGAGGCTCTGGCATCCTACCCTACGAGGTGGGCTGCCCAGCCTTTACCCGTGAGCCGCGGCAGTTCTAGTGACCCTCCCACCGCATGTTCAAGCCCGACATTGGCAAGAAGTATGGTGGCAAGACCCACCCGTCGGAGTTCCTTAGCATCTACACCCTTGAGATGCAGGATGCTAGAGCTTGCGACAACAAGGTGCTTGCCAATTACTTCCCGTTGGCACTTAAACCCAATGTCATGTCATGGTTGATGCACTTTCCGGCAGATTCCATTTTTTCTTGGCCGGATTTGTGTCATGAGTTCGTTGGCGCTTTCACTAGAGGCCACCAAGCTCATTGCCGGGCAAGTGATTTGCATATCATCCCCTAGAAGGAAGGTGAAAACCTGCACAACTACATACGGAGGTTCAGCCAGGTGCAGTACAATATCCCAGATGTTCATCCTGCCGCCGTGATCATCGCATTCCATCAGAATGTGCGCAACCGCAAGATGCGTGAAGAGCTGGCGATGAACAAGGTCAAACATGTTGTCGAACTTTATGTTCTGGCCGATAGGTGTGCTCGAGCTAAAGAGGGGAGGAAGTACACTAGAGAGGACGCTGGTGCGGAGACCGAATCCACAAACGAAGACACAACCACCCCGACGAAGAAAGGTCGGCGCCACAACAGGAAGCGCAAGGGAAAGACCGTGCTTGCCGTCGAGGCATCTGAGGACACCGGCGCTGCCAAGAAGGCCAAAGCATACGACCTCGGCAAGGAAATTGCCGGGTGCGCCGCTTGCCGGGCCTTGGCGGCTGCCGACAAGTAGTACTGCAAGATCCACCGCACCAAGGGCCACGACCTCCAGAATTGCCGACAAGTTGAGCTGCTTGCTGAGAAGCAAAGAGCTGAATATGAGAGGCGGGACAAGGAGAAGGGTCAGGATGGTGCTGAAGGATCCGCAAGAAGCGTGGCAGCCAAGGAGGTCGCCGCGGCAAGGGTAAATAGTAGGAGAGGCCCGCCCGGGGCCGCGACAAGAAGCAGGAAGACGACGGTCATGACGAGGATGACGAGTCCGGCGAGCATGAGTTCCAGAAAGCTACAGAGGCCACGTGCAATGATGGTGGCGCCTCGCTGCATACCTCTCACCACCAGCTCAAGCAGTGGGCGCGCGAGATCACAACAGCGGAACCATCATTCGATGCTCGAAAGCCACTAAAGTGGTCCAGCATGCCTATCATTTTTGACACCGAGGACCACCCTGATCGCACAACTACGGTCGGGTGTTTGCCATTGTTGGTTTCTCCAACAATAAGAAACCTCAAGGTGACAAAAATGCTAGTTGATGGCGGGGCCGGTCTGAACATGATCTCACCTATTATGATCAAAAGGCTGCAGATTCCTGATGGAGACCTCGAAGAGACGGGCACATTTCAAGGTGTCAACCCGGGAAGGAGTAGCCAAAGGGTAAGATCACGCTGCCCGTGACGTTTGGAGGCAAGTTAAACTACAGGATAGAGCAGATTGTTTTCGATGTAGCCGAGATCCCCTTGCCCTACAACGGGATCCTCGGCCGCCCGGCACTTGCTAAGTTAATGGCGGCCTCAAATTACGCCTACAACATGCTGAAGATGCCTGGGACGATGACTATCATCACCGTCCCCTCCGACAAGAAGGATGCACTGATCTACGCTGACCAACTATACCGGGAGGCAGTTGCAGCGACTGCCGCCAAGGCACTTACTCCTGCCGCTGAAGCCCCAGGATGGAAGAAGACCGGCAAGACCTCTCGCACCCACTCCGGCAAGCGCACCTCTTCGGAGTGCTGTGCTCCTGTTGAGGACGTGCCAGACGGCTCCACCAGAGACCAAGAAGGTGTTCGTCAAGGAGGATGGCATGTGAGGGGCCTTCACCATAAGCTCCTCCCTTGACAGCAAATAGGAAGGCGCGCTCGTCACCTTCCTACAGGCGAATGTCGATGTGTTTGCATGGAGAGCATCCGACATCCCCGGCGTTCCCAGGGAGGTGATTGAGCACCATCTTGCTGTCTGTCCTCATGCGTGACCCATCAAGCAGAAGGTCAGGAAGCAAGCTTTGGAACGTCAGGAGTTCATCACAGAGGAGATCAGGAAGTTAGAAGCAGGAGGCTTGGTGAGGGGAGTACTTCATCCGACATCGTTGGCAAATCCGGTGGTGGTGCGCAAGGCAAATGGGAATTGGAGGCTGTGTATTGATTACACAAATATCAATAAGGCATGTCTGAAGGACCCTTTCCCATTGCCGCGCATTGACCAGATTGTTGACTCCACGGCCGGGTCTGACCTGGTATCGTTCCTTGACGCCTACTCGGGATACCACCAGATCTTCATGACGAGAGAAGATGAAGAGAAGACATCATTCATCACCCCATGTGGTACGTATTGTTTCTTACGAATGCCTTTCGGGTTGAAGAGTGCTGGCTCAACGTTTGCAAGAGCAGTCCAAATTGGTTTTGATCCCCAGCTACATAGAAACATGGAAGCTTATATGGATGACATAGTGGTCAAAACCAAGGATAGGGCAACACTCGTACAAGATTTGGAAGAGACGTTTGCAAATTTGCGCAAGATCAACCTCAAGCTGAATCTTGAGAAGTGTGTCTTCAGCGTTCCATCCGGCAAACTTCTCGGGTTCTTTGTGTCACAGCGTGGGATCGAGGCGAATCCAGACAAGATCAAGGCCATTGAGCAAATCGAGGCACCTAGGCGGATCAAGGATGTATGTCGGCTCGCTGGCTGCGTTGCCGCCATGAGCAAATTCATCTCCAAGTCTGCTGAACGTGCCCTTCCATTTTTCAAAATCTTGAAAAAGGCGAGCCAAATGGAATGGATCCCAGAGGTCGAGGCGGCCCTACAGGATTTGAAGAAGTACCTCTCCTCTACGCCAATACTAGTTGCGCCTAAACCACAAGGACCGTTGCTGCTATATCTAACGGCAACGAACCAAGTGGCCAGTGCCGCGCTAGTTGTACGGAGGGAGGTCCACGAAGAGGCAATGGCAACAACAGGGCTGGCGGATGGGAAACCAGAGCTCCCCTCGGTAGGGCCTAGTGCCGGTAAGGCAAGGCCCCGGCAGAGTCTAGCGCTGGCGAAGCAGACGACACAACCGAATGAAATAGTGCAGAAGAAGATGATGATGCAGCACCCGGTTTACTTCGTCAGCTCCCTATTGCAGGGGGCTAGGTCAAGGTACTCCGGTGTGCAGAAATTGCTCTTCGGCCTCCTTATGGCCTCGAGGAAGTTGCGTCATTACTTCCAAGCACACGAAATCACCGTCATCACCCGCTTCCCGTTGCAAAGGATATTGTATAACCCAGATGCAATCGGGAGGATGATACGTCCATTTTGCATCATGCTTTTATATCGATATTTATTGCATTATGGACTGTTATTTCACTTTATGTCATAATACTTATGGCTATTCTCTCTTATTTTACAAGGTTTACATAAAGAGGGAGAATGCCGGCAGCTGGAATTCTGGGCTAGAAAAGGAGCAAATATAAGAGGCCTATTCTGCGCAACTCCAAAAGTCCTGAAACTTCAGGGACATCTTAAAAGAAATAAAGAAAAATCCTCGCCAAAGATGAAGGCCAGGGGGCCCACACCCTTCTCACGAGGGTGGGGGGCGCGCCCCCCTAACACGTGTCCCCCCTGGTGGGTCTCCGACGTCCATCTTCTCCTGTATGAAGTCTTTCGATGAGAAAAAAAATAAGAAGCAACCTTTCGGGACGAGACTCCGCCACCACGAGGCGGAACCGAGGCGGAACCAATCTAGAGCTTCGGCAGGGCTGTTCTGCCGGGGAAACTTCCCTCCAGGAGGGGGAAATCATCACCATCATCATCACCAACGCTCCTCTCATCGGGAGAGGGCAATCTCCATCAACATCTTCACCAGCACCATCTCATCTCTAAACCCTAGTTCATCTCTTGTATCCAATTCTTGTCTCAAAGTCCGGGATTGGTGCTAGTAGGTTGCTAGTAGTGTTGATTACTCCTTGTAGTTGATGCTAGTTGGTTTATTTGGTGGAAGATCATATGTTCAAATCCTTTATGCATATTATTACCCCTCTGATTATGAACATGAATATGCTTTGTGAGTAATTACGTTTGTTCCTAAGGACAAGGGAGAAGTCTTGCTATTAGTAGTCATGTGAATTTGGTATTCGTTTGATATTTTGATAAGATGTATGTTGTCTAGCCTCTAGTGGTGTTATGTGAACGTCGACTACATAACACTTCACCATTATTTGGGCCTAGAGGAAGGCATTGGGAAGTAATAAGTAGATGATGGGTTGCTAGAGTGATAGAAGCTTAAACCCTAGTTTATGCGTCGCTTCGTAAGGGGCTGATTTGGATCCATATGTTTCATGCTATGGTTAGGTTTACCTTAATACTTTTGTTGTAGTTGCGGATGCTTGCAATAGAGGTTAATCATAAGTGGGATGCTTGTTCAAGTAAGAACAACACCCAAGCACCGGTCCACCCACATATCAAATTATCAAAGTATCGAACGCGAATCATATGAACGTGATGAAAACTAGCTTGACGACATTCCCATGTGTCCTCGGGAGCGCTTTTCCTATTATAAGAGTTTGTTCCGGCTTGTCCTTTGCTACAAAAAGGATTGGGCCGCCTTGCTGCACCTTATTTACTTTTGTTACTTGTTTCTTGTTACAATTTACCTTATTACAAGACTATCTGTTACCACTTATTTCAGTACTTGCAGAGAATACCTTGCTGAAAATCGCTTATCATTTCCTTTTGCTCCTCATTGGGTTTGACACTCTTACTTATCGAAAGGACTACGATAGATCCCCTATACTTGTGGGTCATCAAGACTCTTTTTCTGGCGCCGTTGCCGGGGAGTGTAGCGCTTCTGGTAGGTGGAATTTGGTAAGGAAAAATTTATATAGTGTGCTGAAATTTACTGTCACTGTTTACTATGGAAAGTAATTCTCTGAGGGGCTTGTTCGGGGTATCTTCACCATGTCCAGTAGAGAAAAGAGTTGCTCCTCAACCTACTAAACCTATTAATGAAACTCCTTTTGAATTTCCTATGGCTATGATGGAAAAAATGCTAGCTAATCCTTTTACAGGAGATGGAACAAAACATCCTGATGAGCACTTAATATATGTGGATGAAGTTTGTGGATTATTTAAGCTTGCAGGTATACCCGATGATGTTGCTAAGAAGAATGTCTTCCCTTTATCTTTGAAGGGAGACGCATTGATATGGTATAGGCTATGTGATGATATGAGATCATGGGACTATAAAAGATTGAAGCTGGAATTTCATCAAAACTATTACCCTATGCATCTTGTTCATCGTGATCGCAATTATATATATAATTTCTGGCCTCGCGAAGGAGAAAGCATCGCTCAAGCTTGGGGGAGGCTTAAATCAATGTTATATTCATGCCCTAATCATGAGCTCCCAAGAGAAATAATTATGCAAAGTTTGTATGCTCGGATTTCTCATAATAATCAAACCATGCTCGATACTTCTTGTGCTAGCTCTTTTATGGTGAAGACTATTGAATTCAGATGGAATTTATTGGATAGAATTAAACGCAACTCTGAAGATTGGGACCTCGACAAAGGTAAGGAGTCAGGTATGACACCTAAGTTTGATTGTGTTAAATCTTTTATGGATACCGATATTTTCCATAAGTTTAGCACTAAATATGGACTTGACTCTGAGATAGTAGCTTCTTTATGTGAATCTTTTGCTACTTATGTTGATCTCCCTAAGGAGAAGTGGTTTAAATATCATCCTCCCATAGAAGTAAAAGTAGCTGCACCTATTAAAGTTGAAAAAAAAACTGTCACTTATAATGATCCTATTGTTCCTACTTCTTATATTGAGAAACCACCTTCCCCTGTTAGAATAAAGGATCATGCTAAAGCTTCAACTGTTGTTCGTAAAAGCAATATTAGAACTTATACACCTCCTGAGTAAGTTAAAGTAGAACCTAATATTGCTATTGTTAAAGATCTCTTGTCTGATAATATTGATGGGCATGTTATTCAGTTCGAAGGTGAAACTGCTAGAATTGCTAAACCGTGTGATAAGGATAAACATAGACCTGTGGTAGGCGTGCCTGTTATTTCTGTTAAAATAGGAGATCATTGTTATCATGGCTTATGTGATATGGGTGCTAGTGCTAGTGTTATACCTCATGACTTATACAAAGAAATTAAGAATGAAATTGCACCTGTTGAGTTAGAAGATATTGATGTTACTATTAAACTTGCTAATAGAGATACTATTGCACCAATTGGAATTGTTAGAGATGTTGAAGTCTTGTGTGGGAAAACTAAATATCCTGCTGATTTTCTTGTTCTTACTTCTCCACAAGATAGCTTTTGTCCCATTATATTTGGTAGACCCTTCTTAAATATACTGTCAATGCCACCATAGACTGCACTAAGAATATTGTTACTGTTGGTTTGGATGATATGGTTCATGAGTTTAATTTTTCTAAATTTAGTAAACAACATCATGAGGAAGAATTACCTAGTAAGGATGAAATTATTGGTCTTTCTTCTATTGCCGTACCTCCTAGTGATCCTTTAGAACACTATTTGCTAGACCATGAAAATGATATGTTCATGAATGAAAGAAGGGAATAGATGATGTATTCTTTAAACAGGAACCTATTCTGCAACACAACTTGCACGTTGAAATTTTGGGAGATCCTCCTCCACCCAAGGGTGATCCCGTGTTTGAGCTTAAACCGTTGCCTGGTAATCTTAAATATGCTTATCTTGATGAAAAGAAGATATATCCTGTTATTATTAGTGCTAACCTTTTAGAGCATGAAGAAGAAAGATTATTGAAAACTCTGAAGAAGCATCATGGTGCTATTGGATATACTCTTGATGATCTTAAGGGCATTAGTCCCACTCTATGTCCACATAAAATAAATTTGGAAGCAAATGCCAAACCAGTTCGTGATCCTCAACGACGTCTGAATCCTAAAATGAAAGAAGTGGTAAGAAAATAAATATTAAAGCTTCTGGAGGCAGGTATAATCTACCCCATTGCTGATAGTGAGTGGGTAAGTCCTGTCCATTGTGTCCCTAAGAAGGGAGGTATTACTGTTGTTCCTAATGATAAAAATGAATTGATTCCACAAAGAATTATCACTGGTTATAGGATGGTAATTGATTTCCGCAAATTAAATAAAGCTACTAAGAAAGATCATTACCCTTTACCTTTTATTTATCAAATGCTAGAAAGATTATGCAAACATACACACTATTGCTTTCTAGATGGTTATTCTGGTTCCTCTCAAATACCTGTGTCGGCTAGAGATCAATCAAAGACTACTTTTACATGCCCTTTTGGTACTTTTGCTTATAGACGTATGCCTTTTGGTCTATGTAATGCACCTGCTACCTTTCAAAGATGCATGCTGGCTATATTCTCTGACTTTTGTGAAAAGATTTGCGAGATTTTCATGGATGACTTTTCCGTCTATGGTTCCTCTTTTGACGATTGCTTGAGCAATCTTGATCGAGTGTTGCAGAAATGTGAAGAAACTAATCTTGTCTTGAATTGGGAGAAGTGCCACTTTATGGTTAATGAAGGTATTGTTTTGGGGCAGAAAGTTTCCGAAAAAGGTATTGAAGTTGATAAAGCCAAAGTTGATGCTATTGAAAAGATGCCATGTCCCAAGGACATCAAAGGTATAAGAAGTTTCCTTGGTCACGCTGGATTTTACAGGAGGTTCATTAAGGACTTCTCAAAAATTTCTCGGCCTCTGACTAATTTATTGCAAAAAGATATACCATTTGTCTTTGATGATGATTGTGTAGAAGCATTTGAAATACTTAAGAAAGCATTAGTCTCTGCACCTGTTGTTCAGCCACCTGATTGGAATTTACCCTTTGAAATTATGTGTGATGCTAGTGATTATGCTGTAGGTGTTGTTCTAGGGCAAAGAGTTGATAAGAAATTAAATGTTATTCATTATGCTAGTAAGACTCTAGACAATGCTCAAAGAAATTATGCTACTACTAAAAAAGAGTGTTACGGCATATCTCTCTCAAGGTAGTTTTGGTGATTGATGACAACATGTTTGCGGACTAATCTTGTGCTTTGAATAATTCACAGATTCTCCCCTGGCACGAGACGCCTTCTTCCCCTCGGAGTGTATTTCAAGACAGTGTAGCTCTTTCATCTCTTTCTCGGTGGACTAGTTGTGTAGCGGGCACCGTACTATCAAGAGGGGGTCCGCTGGGGTTTTGCATGGGTGGAATCATCACGTACACATCAGCTTCTCACCCTCCGAGCATTTCCTTTCCATTGAAGAGATCTCTCCTCTCTTCCTTGTCCTGTCTGGGTCTAAGCGGTAGTACCACACACCCAGCGGTAGTACCGCTGAGGAGCCAAGCGGCAGTACCGCTCCGTAGTGGTAGTGCCGGCCTTGGCTCCACAGCAGTAGTACCGCTGGGGGCCTGGCACCTCCGCCGTGTCCTCAGCATATTTGAGAGATCCCTTCTCTCTCGCGCGCGCCCCCCAGCGGTAGTACTGCACTGCCTGCGGTACTACGGCCGAAGGGTCACAAGCGGCAGTACCGCTCCACAGCGGTACTACCGCCCTTGACCCCTCTGCCGTAGTACCGCTGGGTAGTCTGGCTCCTACTGCCTCGATTCGAGAGGTCTTTTTCTCGTGTTGGGTTTTGCGGCACTAGTCACGGTTATAGTGGCGGTAGTACCGTTCCAGGAGCGGTAGTACCGCCCTACCACCGCGGTAGTACCGCATTTGGGTCTGTTCCCTACTAAGTCTCCTCAGTGCGGCAGTACCGCTGGTTGGCGCGGCAGTACCGTCGCCTGGCGGTAGTACCGCCCCCTCTCAGCGGTAGTACCGCCCTGTGCGGGGCTGGTTGGTGGGGGGCAACGAGATTGTTGCCCCCACTATAAAAGGGAGTCCCCTTCCTCCTTCTCACCTACCTCTTCCTCCCCCAAGCTCCATTTATTGCTCAAGCTCCATTTAATACTCCAAGCTTCATTTCCGCCCGATCTATCTCTCTAGCCAATCAAATTTGTTGATTTGCTCGAGAGTGGTTGAGAAGGCCCCGATCTACACTTCCGCCAAGGGATTTTCGATTCCCCCACTCATCCCTAGCGGATCTTGTTACTCTTGGGTGTTTGAGCACCCTAGACGGTTGAGGTCACCTCGGAGCCATATTCCATTGTGGTGAAGCTTCGTGGTCTTGTTGGAAGCCTCCGATTAAGTTGTGGAGATTTCCCCAACCTTGTTTGTAAAGGTTCGGTCGCCGCCTTCAAGGGAACCAATAGTGGAATCATGGCATCTCGCATTGTGTGAGGGCGTGCGGAGAATACAGTGGCCCTAGTGGCTTCTTGGGGAGCATTGTGCCTCCACACCGCTCCAACGGAGACGTACTTCCCCTCAAAAGGAAGGAACTTCGGTAACACATCCTCGTCTCCACCGGATCCACTCTTAGTTATCTCTTACCTTTACTTGTGCAAGCTCTTTATTGTTTCTACCCTTGCTTGCTTGTATGCTTGTTGTTATTGCATCTTATAGGTTGCTCACCTAGTTGCACATCTAGACAACCTACTTTGATGCAAAGTTTAATTTGGTAAAGAAAAGCTAAAAATTGGTAGTTGCCTATTCACCCCCCCCCCTCTAGTCAACCATATCGATCCTTTCAATTGGTATCAGAGCCTCGTCTTTTTATTAAGGACTTTACCGTCCAAAGAGTATGGTTGATACCGTAGACGGTGTGGAGGAACACTCCGTTGTGAATCCGATCTCGTCTACGGGAGATGGGGGAACTTCGGTCTCTCGTGAGGAGTTCAATGTGGCCTTGGACACATTGAAAACCTCCATGACGACCGAAGTTGAAAGCATGTTTACTAAATTTCTTGAGGGGCTTAAACTATCCACCGCACCGTTGAAAGTGGGTGATTCCGCCAACAAGGTGTCGGATGCTATCCCCGACAAGGGGGAAGCTAGTAGTGAAAAGGCTCCTTCTTCTAGTGGCAAGAATGGCACCGGCATCTTTGCCCATGTGGAACGACCACTTGTTTATGGTGGACCGGTTCTTTCCACTCATTTGAATCATGCCGGTCCTCCCCCTAAGATTGTGAAAAATGAGGATTTTGATTCTTGGGTTTACCGCTTTAAACGTCATTTAAATCATGTGAACACTAACCTTTGGAGAATCATTGAAGAAGGTTTCTATCCACATGATCCAAGCAACTTCACTCCTCGAGAAGCCACGGACAATCAATTCAATGAGAATGCTCTCTTCATCATTCAAGATGCAATTCCACCCGAAGACCTACCTCATCTTCATCCCTTTGCCTTGGCCAAAGATGCATGGCATTGTGTCGTGTCTCTCTACCGGGGAAGCGCAAGCATTCAACGCTCCAACTATGAAGTGGTACAAGATGAGGCCAATGAGTTTGCAATGAAGGAAGATGAAGAACCTCGTGAGCTTTATCGGAGAGTAACGAAACTCACGGTCTCACTACGAGATCACGGGAGCAAGGACACGGATGACAATTGGATCAAGCGCAAATTCCTCAAGGCAATGATGCCCTACCACAAGTCCATGTCCTCCGTCATTCGTCAAACACCGGACTTCCACACTTTGACCTCAAGCGAAGTGTTGGATGAGTTTGTGGCCATGAACATTTTGGACAAGACCGCCGACAATGCGGTGCTCCGTTCTCAACGGGCAAAGAAGCCTAACCTTGCTTTGAAGTCCAAGCTCACCGTGGAAGAAGAAGAAGAAGAAGAAGAAGAGGAGAGCAACCCCGAAGATACAAAGTATGCATATCATGAACAGATGGCACTTGCTTCAAGGCAATTTTGGAGCAAGAAAAACTCGAGGCCCAACTTTAGCAAAAACAACTCGAGTGGCACAAGGGGCAAGCAACGTGAAAGGACTTGCTACAACTGCAGCAACGTGAGTCATTTCGTTGCGGAATGCCCGTATGAGAAGAGGGAAGACAATGGTGGCAAACTCATCCGAAAGGACAAGGTCAAGTCGTTCCCCAACAAGAACAACTTCACCAAGAAGACTCCTCCCAAGGCTTTGGTTGTGCAAGAAGAGTACAATGAGGATGATGACGATGATGAAGATGATAAGTCGGTTGCCATGGCCTCCGTTGCCATTGCAACAACGTCACGGGTGTCTCTCTTCGACTCACCCAACGAGAGCACCACCGCCAAGTGCCTCATGGCTAAAGCCACCAACAAGGTAACCTCCAACATCAAAACTACCATCATTAATCATCCTTCCCAAACGGATAGCATTAATGAAGGAGGGAGCTAATGTGGAGGCTAACGAGTTTGAGGCCTTTATGGGCAAACTCAAGGGAAAATCCAAGAAGCACTTTGTTGCTCTCTTGGAACAACTGGGTGAGGCCAATGACATGATCGAGGCTCACGAAGACACCATCTCTAAGATGGAAGGGCATAGTCGTGACTATGCCGATGAGATTTCGGATCTTTCCAATGCTCTTGAGGAAGAACGTGGTCTTCGTTTGGCTCTTGAGGAGTCACACAACGTTGATCATGCTAAGTTAAAGAAAGATTATGATCATGCCCTCATTGTTTCTCGTGTGCTAAATTCCGAGAAGGCCAAACACGGGGTTGATCTTGCTAGACTCAAAGAGGAATTTGATATACTTGACAAGGCCCACAAGGCCTTGAAGGGTATTCACGCTAGTCTCAAGGAGTCTCATGATCAACTCCAAGTGAAGCTAACTAAGGAGAAAGCAACTTTTCCTCATATGGTTTTAATTGATAATGCAAATGCTACTAACCCGTGTTGTGAGCATATACATCTTGTTAAGGAAAATGCTAAGTTGAAGGAGCAACTTGAGAGAGGTCTTGCGACTTGCATACAAGGCAAGAAGAACCTGAACAATCTCTTGATCAACCAAAAGGGAGGTGTGGCCAAGGAAGGGGTTGGGTATGTGCCCGACTCCAAGAACAAGAAGAAGAATGACAAGACCAAACGACCTCCTCCCCTCATGCAAACCTTTGTGAGGGAGGGAGAAAGTGCCCTCGAGGAGAAGAAGAACAATGTCAAGAAGGGCAATGTCACCCCTCCCAACAAAGCCGGCGATTTTAATCCTTCTTATGTGTTATGCCGTGCTAGTGATGGGCATGTTTATGCCAAGTTTGTTGGTTCTCTTCATGAGTATATTGAATGGTCTATTTGGGTTCCTAAGACCCTTGTTACTAACATCAAAGGACCCATTACAAAATGGGTACCTAAAACCAAGCATTGATCTCTTGTAGGTGTTTGCTTCCGGTGGTGGATCATGGTTTCTCGATAGCGGAGCTACAAATCATATGACCGGAAGCAAGGACTTGGTGGTGGACGTGCACAAAGTTCCATCTATGCCCACCAATGCTGAGTGGGGTGACGCCTCATCCTCTAAGGTATTGGGACTTGGCAAGGTGGTCATCTCTCATGATCTCACGATCGAGAAGGTCATGCTTGTTGAGTCCCTTGCATACAATTTACTTTCCGTTCGTCAACTTGCAATCATGGGCTTTTCCATTTTCTTTGATATCAATACCGTGGCCCACTTTTGGAGCAAGACTCTTAAAGTAGCTTTTGTTGGGCATGTCGAGAATGGTCTATATGTGATTAACTTTTCGGAGCGACCCACTAAGACTACGACATGCCTAATGGGTAAAGTTAATGTGGGATGGCTTTGGCATCGTTGTTTAGCCCATGTCAATATGAGATCTTTGCAAAGTCTTCTCAAGGGGGACCATGTCCGTGGACTAACGAATGTTAGTTTTGTTAAAGATCGTGCTTGTAGTGCCTGTATCAAAGGAAAGCTACATGAGAAGGCTCACCCTCCCATGACTATCATTTATTCAAAGAGGCACTTGGAGCTCCTTCACATGGATCTTTTTGGGCCCCCATCCTTCGATAGTCTTGGAGGTAGGAAGTATTGCTTGGTGATTGTGGATGACTACTCAAGGTACACATGGGTGTATTTCTTCAAGAGGAAGAGTGAGACCCAACAAACCGTCATTGACTTTGCAAATGAAGCACAACGTCAACACAATGCAAAGATCTTGACAATAAGAAGTGACAACGGCACCGAGTTCAAGAACTACACCTTGGATGAATTTCTTAGTGATGAGGGAATCAAGCATCAATATTCCGCACCATACACCCCTCAACAAAACGGTGTTGCGGAGAGGAAGAACCGGACGTTGATGGATGCGGCAAGGACCATGATGGCGGAGTTCAAGTCTCCATACAACTTTTGGGCCGAAGCCATCAACACCGCGTGTCATGCATCCAATCGGCTCTACCTCCGCAAGGGCTTGAACAAGACCCCATATGAGATACTCACCGGTAATAAGCCCAACCTCAAGTACTTCCGGGTATTCGGGTGTAAGTGTTTCATTCTCAAGAAAGGTGTTCGATTGTCTAAATTTGAGGCTAGAGCTTATGAGGGCATATTCGTTGGTTATGCTACAAACTCTCATGCTTACCGTGTCCTCAATAAATCCACGGGACTTATTGAGGAGACGTGTAACGTGGAGTTTGATGAGAATAACGGCTCCCAAGTGGAGCAAAGTGGCACTTGTGATGTAGGTGATGAAATTCCTCCTCAAGCCATAAGAAGAATGGGTGTTGGTTTCATCCTACCCATTGAGAAACCCCTTGTGGCCAAAGAAGAAGGACAATGCTCCACTCAAGTGGAGCCATCACCAACCCAAGGCCCACACGCTTCCGAAGAACAAAGTGAAGGCCCTCAACCTCAGGAACAAGACCAAGGGCAAGATCATACTCAAGACGGTGTTGACACACCAAGTGATGCCCAAGGTCAAGTTCTCTCCCCCGAGCAAGTTCAAGATCAAGAAAAAGCTCATGACGGCGCTCAAGATGATCAAGTAACCGCTCCTCAACTCACCACCGAGGAGGAATTAGAGCGTCGTGCCGCCAAGGTTGCTTCCAAGCTCTCCACCAAGGATCATCTCATGATGAATGTGCTTGGAAGCTTAAGAAAGGGGGTAAGCACTCGTAGACAATTAGCAAATTATTGTGAGCATCACGTGTTTGTCTCTTGTGTGGAACCCCACAAGGTCTATGAGGCGCTAGAAGATCCAGATTGACTCAATGCCATGCACGAAGAACTCAACAACTTCGAGCGCAACAAAGTGTGGAGATTGGTGCCAAGGACAACGGGGAACCATAATGTCATTGGAACCAAGTGGATATTCAAGAACAAGCAAGATGCCCATGGGATTATCATTCGTAACAAGGCTCGTTTGGTAGCACAAGGCTACTCCCAAGTCGAGGGTATCGACTATGGTGAAACCTTTTCTCCCGTTGCTCGTCTTGAATCCATTCGCATGTTGATTGCATATGCTTCTCATCATAAATTTAAGTTACAACAAATGTATGTGAAGAGTGCTTTTCTTAATGGTCCCATTAGTGAATTGGTTTACGTCAAGCAACCCCCCAGGTTCGAGGATCCCTACTTTCCCGATCATGTGTATCAACTCGATAAGGCACTCTATGGCCTTAAACAAGCCCCACGTGCGTGGTATGACCACCTTACTGAGTTGTTACAAGACCGTGGTTTTGAAGTTGGGCTAATCGACCCCACTCTTTTTACTAAGAAGGTCAAAGGGGATTTGTTTGTGTGCCAATTATATGTTGATGATATTATCTTTGGTTCTCCTAACAAAGCTTTCAACGAGGAATTTGCCGCTCTCATGACCTCAAAGTTTGAGATGTTCTCCATGGGAGAGTTGAAGTTCTTTCTAGGGTTCGAAGTGAAGCAAAGAAGAAAAGGAACCTTCATCAATCAATCCAAATACACCCAAGACATGCTCAAGAGATTCAAGCTAAGTGACGTCAAGACGGCCTCCACTCCAATGCCCACCAAGTGCCAACTTGACTTAGATCCCAATGGTAAAGTGGTGGATCAAAAGGTATATCGTTCCATGATTGGTTCCTTGCTTTACCTTTGTGCATCTAGATCAGACATCATGTTGAGTGTGGGAATTTGTGCACGGTTTCAAGCCGCACCTAAGGAAAGTCACTATGTGGCGGTCAAATGAATCTTTCGATATTTGGATCATACCCCAAACTTTGGCTTATGGTACCCAAGAGGATCAAACTTCAAGCTTGTAGGGTACTCGGATTCCGATTGGGCGGGAGACAAAGTGGATAGGAAGTCCACTTCCGGAGGGTGCCAATTCCTTGGTTGCTCTTTGGTAAGTTGGTCTTCCAAAAAGCAAAGTTGTGTGTCTCTCTCGTCCACTGAGGCGGAGTATGTTGCCACCGGTAGTTGCTGTGCACAACTTCTATGGATGAGGCAAACTTTAAAGGATTATGGTGTCACTTGTGACAAAGTGCCTCTTTGGTGTGACAATGAAAGTGCCATCAAGATTTCTCTCAACCCAGTGCAACACTTCAAGACGAAGCATATTGAGATTCGGTATCACTTCATCCGGGATCACATTAGGCGAGGAGAGATCGAGCTCAACTATGTCAACACTCATGACAACCTTGCAGATATCTTCATGAAGCCCTTGGATGAAGCAAGATTTCGCGAGTTAAGACACGAGCTAAATACCATTGATTCGAGCAATGTTGCTTGAACCCGCGCACACCCTATCACGCTCAACTTGTTGTCTAGTTTAGGTTTAGGCATGGACATAGGGGGAGTGTTGTTCTCTCAATGAACTCTCCCTCCCCCCATTATGCATAAATTGATCAAGTCTTTCACTTTAGCCATTGTTGATGGCACTTGTGCTTAAAAGACGAGATTTGGTCATTGTCCCAAGGTTAAAATCTTCGCGGTGCCATACCTTTTGACTCAAACATAGGTGGCCTCGGCCACCGCCCTCTTGTGAAGAGGTGTGTCTTGGTCGTTTGCTGGTGTGTTTGCCATTTTTGTCGTTTCGTCGAGCTAAAGCCGTGTCTGTTTAATTGCTGTGGCGTGCTGGGCGGTACTACCGCTGGTGGTGCACGGTACTACCGCTTATAAGCGGTACTACCGCCCCCAGCGCGGTACTACCGCTAAGGGACGGGACCAGGGGGTTAAGTCGGGGCAGGGGGAGGTTTCTTCTCCCCCATACCCATTCACTTCGCCCCTCTTGTCTCTTCCTCTCTCCAGCCTCCTCTCGCCGCGGGAGGGCTCCGGCGGATCTCCGTCTACGGGGCGTCCCTCTCCATTTCCTTTGGTGGAGTCGATCCCCACCTCATCCTCTTGCCATGGATGCGGGTATTGCCCCCATTCTTTCTTTCGTTTTGTCTCCTTTTAGTTCTTGTTTCTTAGGGGCAATGGTGGTTGCATCTCTAGATTTTTGGCTAAATCTAGGCTTGAGTTGGTTGGAGAAAGCAACTAGACTATCTCGATTAGAGTTTGGTAGGATTATTTTTGAATTTGGTAGGCCGGTAGTGCCGGATCTGACCACGGTAGTAGGAACCCGCTGTTTCACTGCCTCGTGCTAAGAAACTGCTGTTTCTCCGCCTCAAGCGGTACTACCGCTCTCTTGGAGTGGTACTACCGCTTGACCTAGAGCGGTACTACCGCTCTCTCTGGGGCGGTACTACCGCTTGGGGCGGTACTACCGCGGGCAGGTCACGGTACTACCGCTGCGTGCCAATTTCCATCATTTTCCTGCCTTACCTTGATCTTTTGTTGAGTTTGTTGGCTTATGCTCGTTCTTTCTGGTTGTTTTGCGTGTTCTTGTCTTTGGCTCCAGGTGATGACCCTTCTGAGCAGCAAGGTCGCCATATCAACCCCGGGCGTGCTACATCAAAACGCTACCGTACCTCTGAGCGAGCCGGTGGTTCCTCGAGCACCCAACCGCCTCCAGCAAGTGCATCTGAAAGTGTTCCTCCACCTCCTCAGCAATCGAAGCGGGCGGTCCAAAAACCCGAAGGGAAGACTGTGACTAAGATGACAAACAAGGAGTTTTGGGAGAAGCGTCGCCGTAACCCCTATGCGGTGGCCCAAGAACCCACTTTGGTCAACCGCCCGTTCTGGAACCGTTTTCAGTTTGCCATCTACTTTGATGTGATCAAGGCCAAGAAGAATCTTTTTGTTGATGTTCGCTCCATTGATACTGATGCTATGGAGAAGGACCTAGAGTACTTTGGTGAAGCTCTTCAGATGTGCACTCAGCTGAACATTCTCAGGATCATGCAATTCAAAAAGGATTTCGATGCAGATTTGGTGGCTCAATTCTATGCCACCGTTCATCTTGGGACGGATGTCGACAGGACTCTGACATGGATGGCCAATGGCAAGCTGCTTTCTGTGAAGTGGAAGGCTTTCATGGAGTTACTTGATGTGGTGGATACTGGGCTTGAGACTCCTGTCAGTTTCCATCCTCACCGCAATGCTACATCCACCCACAAGTAAGCCCTTTGGCCCTACTACACTGTGAAGATTCACCCAGTAACTGAGAAGAAGACCTATGAGCTGTCACCGTATCTGGACATTCTTCATCGCATATTCCATGAGACTCTCTTCCCTCGGATCGGGAATCTGGATATGGTCCACTCTTACCTCGTGGACATGCTCCTTTTCTGTCAGCATGAGAAGGAAGCAAGCACTAGAGAGAGCCTGGATATCTCTCATGTCATGTGGTCTGAACTTCTATCTGTTGTGTCTGAGCGCAAGTGTCCTATCTATGGTCCATTCATCATGAGGCTCATTGAGAGGGCCTGGGCACAGACTTATCCCAGAGTGCTGCTAGAGACTGGAGACTTGGTGTCTCATGAGATCAAGCGTCTGAGGAAGAAGGACAACTGGACAGCGCCTCACACAGGGGGTCCATCTGCTACTGCTGCCACAGGGGGTCCATCTGCTGATGCTGCTGATGCTGCCATGGGGACCGAGGGTGAGGCTGCTACTGATGATCATGAGGAGAACTTTGGCCCCTCTAGTGCAGAACCGTCATGGGCACAGAAGCTTAAGCGCAAGATGAAGAAGCTTTTCTGCATGGAGTCTCATGGTCAGTACATGATTCATGTGGCGGAGAAGCATGCCAGGACGCGCCACAAGGAGCTCATGCGTCAGATGGGAGCAACTATTGTCAGTGGGTCTGAGGGTCAGATCACTGAAGAGGAGGACTAGATTCATCAGAATTGCCACTGGACCGACTCTGATGCCGAGCAGTTTTTCGACCCACGATGAAGATGCAGAGATGTGATGTTCGAGCTCTTCCACCTCCCATCACCTGGAGTCGTAGTGTCACTCTATGCCCTTTTTGGTGTCTCGCTGCCAAAGGGGGAGAGAGTGTAGGGATTTGCTTCTTGTGTCGTGCTTTGAGTCGTCTTGTGTTTTCTTGTGTGTTCCTTCTTTGGTTTGGTTTGGTGTGAGACCTAAGTCCTAGTCATATGGTGTAAGACATATGCTCCCTATCGCTACCTTATTACTTATGTCATGTCTGAGTACTGTAGTTTATTGTGAGATGCATGCTTGTCCTGTTTATTCAATTCTCTCATATATCTTGTGCTTAGTATTGTTGGACTATAAAATATAGGGGGAGTGTTGATCCGAATGTGTGGGTCATGCCATCTCTTGGTGCACACATTTTGGGGGAGCCCGTCTATATTTTGTAGTCCTTAGCTTTCTTCGTTTTATTTCTTTTCCTTGCGCAAATCCCTTGTTGTCATCAATCCACCAAAAAGGGGGGGATTGTTACGGCATATCTCTCTCAAGGTAGTTTTGGTGATTGACGACAACATGTTTGCGGACTAATCTTGTGCTTTGAATAATTCACAGATTCTCCCCTGGCACGAGATGCCTTCTTCCCCTTGGAGTGTATTTCAAAACGGTGTAGCTCTTTCGTCTCTTTCTCGGTGGACTAGTTGCGTAGAGGGCACCGTACTATCAAGAGGGGGTCCGCTGGGGTTTTGCATGGGTGGAATCATCACGTACATATCAGCTTCTCACCCTCCGAGCATTTCCTTTCCATTGAAGAGATCTTTCCTCTCTTCCTTTTCCTGTCTGGGTCTAAGCGGTAGTACCGCGCACCCAGCGGTAGTACCGCTGAGGAGCCAAGCGGCAGTACCGCTCCGCAGTGGTAGTACCGGCCTTGGCTCCACAACAGTAGTACCGCTGGGGGCTGGCACCTCCGCTGTGTCCTCAGCATATTTGAGTGATCCCTTCTCTCTCGCGCGCGCGCCCCAGCGGTAGTACCGCACTGCCTGCGGTACTACGGCCGAAGGGTCACAAGCGGCAGTACCGCTCCACAGCGGTACTACCGCCCTGGACCCCTCTGCCGTAGTACCGCTGGGTAGTCTGGCTCCTACTGCCTCGATTTGAGAGGTCTTTTTCTCATGTCGGGTTTTGCGGCACTAGTCACGGTTGTAGTGGCGGTAGTACCATTCAGGAGCGGTAGTACCGCCCTACCACCGCGGTAGTACCACATTTGGGTCTGTTCCCTACTAAGTCTCCTCAGCACGGCAGTACCGCTGGTTGGCACAGTAGTACCATCGCCTGGCGGTAGTACCGCCCCCTCTCAGTGTTAGTACCGCCGTGTGCGGGGCTGGTTGGTGGGGGGCAACGGGATTGTTGCCCCCACTATAAAAGGGAGTCCCCTTCCTCCTTCTCACCTACCTCTTCCTCCCCCAAGATCCATTTATTGCTCAAGCTCCATTAAATACTCCAAGCTTCATTTCCGCCCGATCTATCTCTCTAGCCAATTAAATTTGTTGATTTGCTCGGGAGTGGTTGAGAAGGCCCCGATCTACACTTCCACCATGGGATTTTCGATTCCCCCACTCATCCCTAGCGGATCTTGTTACTCTTGGGTGTTTGAGCACCCTAGACGGTTGAGGTCACCTCGGAGCCATATTCCATTGTGGTGAAGCTTCATGGTCTTGTTGGAAGCCTCCGATTAAGTTGTGGAGATTGCCCCAACCTTGTTTGTAAAGGTTCGGTCGCCGCCTTCAAGGGCACCAATAGTGGAATCACGGCATCTCGCATTGTGTGAGGTCGTGAGGAGAATACGGTGGCCCTAGTGGCTTCTTGGGGAGCATTGTGCCTCCACACCGCTCCAACGGAGACGTACTTCCCCTCAAAAGGAAGGAACTTCGGTAACACATCCTCGTCTCCACCGGATCCACTCTTGGTTATCTCTTACCTTTACTTGTGCAAGCTCTTTATTGTTTCTACCCTTGCTTGCTTGTATGCTTGTTGTTTTTGCATCATATAGGTTGCTCACCTAGTTGCACATCTAGACAACCTACTTTGATGCAAAGTTTAATTTGGTAAAGAAAAGCTAAAAATTGGTAGCTGCCTATTCAAACCCCCCCCTCTAGTCAACCATATCAATCCTTTCAAAGAGCTTTTAGCAGTTGTATTTGCTTGTGATAAGTTTAGACCTTATATTGTTGATTCTAAAGTAACTATTCACACTGATTATGCTGCTATTAAATACCTTATGGAAAAGAAAGATGCTAAACCTAGACTTATTGGATGGGTTCTCTTGCTACAAGAATTTGATTTGCATATTGTTGATAGAAAGGGAGCTGAGAACCCCGTTGCAGACAACTTATCTAGGTTAGAAAATATTCTTGATGACCCACTACCTATTAATGATGAATTTCTTGATGAACAATTAAATGTTATAATTACTTCTCGTAGTACTCCTTGGTATGCTGATTATGCTAATTATATTGTTGCTAAGTTTATACCACCTAGCTTCACATACCAACAAAAGGAAAAGTTCTTCTATGATTTGAGACATTACTTTTGGGATGACCCACATCTTTATAAAGAAGGAGTAGATGGTGTTATTAGACGTTGTGTACCTAAGCATGAATAGGAACAGATCCTACGCAAGTGTCATTCCAAGTCTTATGGAGGACACCATGCTGGAGATAGAACTGCACATAAGGTATTGCTATCTGGTTTTTATTGGCCTACTCTCTTCAAGGATGCCCGTAAGTTTGTCTTGTCATGTGATGAATGTCAAAGAATTGGTAATATTAGTAGATGTCAAGAAATGCCTATGAATTATTCTCTTGTTATTGAACCGTTTGATGTTTGGGGCTTTGATTATATGGGACCTTTTCCTGCCTCTAATGGATATACACATATTTTAGTTGTTGTTTATTATGTTACTAAGTGGGTAGAAGCTATTCCAACTAGTAGTGCTGACCATAACACTTCTATCAAAATGCTTAAGGAAGTTATTTTTCCGAGGTTTGGAGTCCCTAGATATTTAATGACTGATGGTGGTTCACACTTTATTCATGGTGCTTTCCATAAAATGCTTGCTAAATATGATGTTAATCATAGAATTGCATCTCCTTATCATCCACAGTCTAGTGGTCAAGTAGAATTGATCAATAGAGAGCTCAAATTAATTTTGCAAAAGACTGTTAATAGGTCTAGAAAGAATTGGTCCAAGAAACTTGATGATGCATTATGGGCATATAGAGCTGCATACAAAAATCCTATGGGTATGTCTCCATATAAAATGGTATATGGAAAAGCATGTCACTTACCTCTCAAACTAGAACATAAGGCATATTGGGCTATTAAAGAGCTCAACTATGATTTCAAACTTGCCGGTGAGAAGAGGTTATTTGATATTAGCTCACTTGATGAATGGAGAACCCAAGCATATGAAAATGCCAAGTTATTTAAAGAAAAAGTTAAAACATGGCATGACAAAAGGATACAAAAGCATGAGTTTAATGTAGGTGATTATGTATTGCTATACAACTCTCGTTTAAGATTTTTTGCAGGAAAACTTCTCTCTAAATGGGAAGGCCCCTATGTTATCGAGGAGGTCTATCGTTCCGGTGCAATAAAAATCAACAACTTCGAAGGCACAAATCCAAAGGTGGTAAACGGTCAAAGAATCAAACATTATATCTCAGGTAATCCCATAAATGTTGAAACCAATATTATTGAAACTGCAACCCCGGAGGAATACATAAGGGACACTTTCCGGAATGTTTCAGGCTCCGAAAGGGAGTAGGTATGTGGTATGGTAAGTAAACCAACTCCAAAACAATTTCTAAGGCAACATTTCTCCGTTTTGGAATATTTAGAAAAATAGAAAAATAAGTAGCAGTCCGGGAAGGACACGAGGGCCCCACGAGTGTGGTGGGCGCGCCCTACCCCCCTGCGCGCGTCCCCTACCTCGTGAGCACCTTGTGTGCCTTCCGGACTCCGTTTTCTTGCACGTTACGTATTTTGGTCGGTAAAAATTCATTATATATTCTCCCGAAGGTTTTTACTCCCGTATCACGCACAAATCTCCTATTTTTGTTTCAAGCTGTTTTTCTGACAGATCTAGGTTATCATGACAAGCCCGCATCATCAACAACACCTCCACCGTCTCCTCCAACAAAGAAGAATTGAGTATCTGGGTATAGGCACTCCCCTTGGCAACTGTCAAGCTTGGGGGAGGTGCCCCGGTATCATATCACAATCACAACTCCTATCTTTACCGTTTTTCTTAGTTCGATCCTATTAGTAGTATCTTGATCTAGTAGAATAAAGTTTATGGCATGATCTAGTTTTGAGTTTTGCTTTATGATCTCTCTTTGTAATCGAGTCCGTGAGCTATATATAATAAAGATTAGTGTTGAGTTAAGGGCCTGATTATTTTGCCATGATCTTGGGTGAACAAAAGAAAAGAGGAAAAGAATAAAAAGAACAACAAGTTCATATTGATCTTATTGAGAGTAATGACTTCACATAGAAAGAGTATGATGATTAAAAGTTATTGGGAGTTGGCAGACATAGCTTTGGTCATTGTTGCAATTAATAGGAAGTAATAAGGAAAGAGAGGTTTCATATATAGATATATTATCATTGACATCTTTTATGATTGGGAGCACTCATTAAAATATGACATGCTAAAGAGTTGATGTTGGACAAGGAAGACAACGTAATGAGTTATGTCTTTCTTATATCTGAGATAAAGTATGTTGTCATGGTTCCTCTAACTTGTTGAGCTTGCCTTTCCCCCTCATGCTAGCCAAATTCTCAGCACCAAGTAGAAATACTACTTGTGCCTCCAAATACCCTCAAACCAGTTTTGCCATGAGAGTCCACCATATCTACCTATGGATTGAGTAAGATCCTTCAAGTAAGTTGTCATCGGTGCAAAGCAATAAAAATTGCTCTAAATATGTATGATTGATTGGTGTGGGAGAAATAAGCTTTATAAGATCTTGTGATGTGGAAGTAATAAAAGTGACGGACTGCATAATAAAAGTTCACATCACAAGGGGCAATATAAAGTGACATTCTTTCGCATTGAGATTTTATATATCCAACCATAAAAGCGCATGGAAACCTCGGCTTCCCTCTGCGAAGGGCCTATCCTTTATTATTATCTTCTACCTTATGTAAGATTCATGGTGATCTTCACCTTTTCTTTTTCATTTTATCCTTTGGCAAGCTCAGCATGTTGGAAATAACATGATATATATATCTAATTGGATGTAGGGGAGCATGAACCATTATTGTTGACATTACCCTTGAGGTAAAAGGTTGTGGGGCAAAACTATAAGCCACTATCTTTCTCTGTGTCCGGTTAAAACTCCGTAATCACAAGTATCGCGTGAGTGTTAGCAATTATGGAGGACTACATGATAGTTGAGTATGTGGACTTTCTTTTTAGCTCTGACATAGACTCTTTCTGATGTTATGATAAATTGCAATTGCTTCAATGACTGAGATTATAGTTTGTTGGAGCCCAATAAGGTTTATGATTTATACTTTTGCATTGTGAATAGATCATCACTTGAACATGAGTAATCATATGACAAAATCTATATATGTTGCTGTTATGAGAATAATCATGATGCCTTCATGTCCGTATTTTATTTTTATCGACGCCTCTACCTCTAAACATGAGGACATATTTATTGTTATCGGCTTTTCGCTCGAGGACAAGCGAGGTCTAAGCTTGGGGGGGTTGATACGTCCATTTTGCATCATGCTTTTATATCGATATTTATTGCATTATGGACTATTATTTCACTTTATGTCACAATACTTATGGCTATCCTCTTATTTTACAAGGTTTACATAAAGAGGGAGAATGCCAGCAGTTGGAATTCTGGGCTGGAAAAGGAGCAAATATTAGAGGCCTATTCTGCGCAACTCCAAAAGTCCTGAAACTTCACGGGACATCTTAAAAGAAATAAAGAAAAATCCTCGCCAAAGATGAAGGCCAGGGGGGCCACACCCTTCTCACGAGGGTGGGGGGGCGCCCTCCCTACCTCGTGGGCCCCCTGGTGGGTCTCCGACGTCCATCTTCTCCTATATGAAGTCTTTCGATGAGAAAAAAAATAAGAAGCAACTTTTCGGGACGAGACTCTGCCGCCACGAGGCAGAACCAATCTAGAGCTTCAGCAGGGCTGTTCTGCCGAGGAAACTTCCCTCCGGGAGGGGGAAATCATCACCATCGTCATCACCAACGCTCCTCTCATCGGGAGAGGGCAATCTCCATCAACATCTTCACCAACACCATCTCATCTCTAAACCCTAGTTCATCTCTTGTATCCAATTTTTGTCTCAAAGTCCGGGATTGGTGCTAGTAGGTTGCTAGTAGTGTTGATTACTCCTTGTAGTTGATGCTAGTTGGTTTATTTGGTGGAAGATCATATGTTCAGATCCTTTATGCATATTATTACCCCTCTGATTATGAACATGAATATGCTTTGTGAGTAATTACGTTTGTTCCTGAGGACAAGGGAGAAGTCTTGCTATTAGTAGTCATGTGAATTTGGTATTCGTTTGATATTTTGATAAGATGTATGTTGTCTAGCCTCTAGTGGTGTTATGTGAACGTCGACTACATAACACTTCACCATTATTTGGGCCTAGAGGAAGGCATTGGGAAGTAATAAGTAGATGATGGGTTGCTAGAGTGACACAAGCTTAAACCCTAGTTTATGCGTCCCTTCGTAAGGGGCTAATTTGGATCCATATGTTTCATGCTATGGTTAGGTTTACGTTAATACTTTTGTTGTAGTTGCGGATGCTTGCAATAGAGGTTAATCATAAGTGGGATGCTTGTTCAAGTAAGAACATCACCCAAGCATCGGTCCACCCACATATCAAATTATCAAAGTATCGAACGCGAATCATATGAACGTGATGAAAACTAGCTTGACGATATTCCCATGTGTCCTCGGGAGCACTTTTCCTATTATAAGAGTTTGTTCCAGCTTGTCCTTTGCTACAAAAAGGATTGGGCCGACTTGCTGCACCTTATTTACTTTTGTTACTTGTTGCTCATTACAATTTACCTTATTACAAAATTATCTGTTACCACTTATTTCAGTACTTGCAGAGAATACCTTGCTGAAAACCCATTTCCTTCTGCTCCTCGTTGGGTTCGACACTCTTACTTATCGAAAGGACTACGATAGATCCCCTATACTTGTGGGTCATCAGAGGATTGTGGAATGGGCTTTGGAACTGTCAAGCTTTGGTTTGAAGTTTGAAAGCACTTCGACAATTCAGAGTAGAGTCTTGGCAGAGTTCATTGTGGAAACAAGTCGCGACTGGATTATGTACTTTGAAGGGGCTTTCTCGCTGCAAGGCGCTGGTGCTGGTGTGCTTCTCGTCGCGCCCACCAGGGAGCACCTCAAGTATGTAGTCCAGATGCACTTCCCCACGGAGATGTCAACAAACAACACTGCTGAATACGAGGGGTTTCTTGCCGGTCTCAGGATCGCGGCAGACCTCGGAATCAAGAAGATCATCATCAGGGGTGATTCACAGCTTGTCATCAAGCAAGTTAACATAGACTATCAAAGCCCATTGATGGAGGCTACGTAGATGAAGTGAGGAAGCTGGAAGAGCGTTTTGGCGGTATACAAGCGGAGCATGTTCCCCGAGTGGAGAACGGCATCACCGACTACTTGTCGAAACGCGATGCCTTCAAATTTCCCGTGGAACCAGGTACTTTTGTGCTTCAATTAACTCAACCAGCATTGAACCATCGACAGGGCAGAACAAGCAAAGGAAATCAGGCCCCAGCAAGTACTTTCCCGCCGAGCTCCCAGGAGCCGCCGGCAAAGACATGTTGTGGACACTGGTCCTGCCATGGGGCAACAGACTCCGGCAGGGTGTCAAGCCCTGGCCGTAGAGACAGCCGCTCCCATGGCAGAAGAAACGCCTTTAGCCCTCGTCGTCAAGCCTCAGGCTCCAGCATGGGTACAGCATAATGTCCGATTCCTCCAAACATGGGAACTTCCTAAGGAGCAGGAAGAGGCGGAGAAAGTAGCCCGTCGATCTGCCATGTATCAGTTCATCGACGATGTTCTGTACAGAAAAAGATCGAACGGTGTGAAATTAAAGTGCATTCCTCGGGAGGAAAGACTGGAGCTGTTGGCAGAGATCCACGGAGGCATATGTGGCTCCCACATAGGGTCAAGGTCCCTTGCCAGCAAGGCATTCCGGCAAGGTTTCTTCTGGCCCACTGCCCTCCAGGACACAACGAAATTAGTAACCAAGTGTGAAGCGTGCCAGTTCCATTCAAAGAAGCATCATCCACCAGCTCAAGCTCTCCAGACAATCCCTCTTTCCTTGCCATTCTCAGCATGGGGGCTCGATGATACGTCTCCATCGTATCTTTAATTTTTGATTGTTCCATGCCAATATTCTACAACTTTCATATACTTTTGGCAACTTTTTATACTATTTTTGGGACTAACATATTGATCCAGTGCCCAGTGCCAGTTCCTGTTTGTTGCATGTTGTTTGTTTCGCAAAATATCCATATCAAACGGAGTCCAAACGGGATAAAAATTGATGCAGATTTTTTTTGGAATATATATGATTTTTGGGAAGAAAAATCCACGCGAGACGGTGCCCGAGGTGGCCACGAGGCAGGGGGCGCGCCTGCCCCCCTGGGCGCGCCCCTGACCCTTGTGGGCCACCCGTAAGGTGGTTGATGCCCTTCTTTCGCTGCAAGAAAGCTAATATCCGGATAGAGATCGTGTTAAAATTTCAGCCCAATTGGAGTTACGGATCTCCGGGAATATAAGAAACGGTGAAAGGGAAGAATCTGGGAACGCAGAAACAGAGAGAGACGGAGAGACAGATCCAATCTCGGAGGGGCTCTCGCCCCTCCCATGCCATGGAGGCCATGGATCAGAGGGGCAGCCCTTCTCCATCTAGGGAGGAGGTCAAGGAAGAATAAGAAGGATGGGGGCTCTCTCCCCCTCGCTTCCGGTGGCACCGGAGTGCCACCGGGGGCCACCATCATCACCGCGATCTACACCAACACCTCCGCCATCTTCACCAACATCTCCATCACCTTCCCCCCTCTATCTACAGTGGTCCACTCTCCCGCAACCCGCTTTACCCTCTACTTGAACATGGTGCTTTATGCTTCATATTATTATTCAATGATGTGTTGCCATCCTATGATGTCTGAGTAGATTTTCGTTGTCCTATCGGTGGTTGATGAATTGCTACGATTGATTTAATTTGCTTGTTGTTATGTTGCTATCCTTTGGTGCCCATCATATGATTGCGCGCGTGGATCGCACCATAGGGTTAGTTGTATGTTGATAGGACCATGTATTGGAGGGCAAGAGTGACAGAAGCTTCAACCTAGCATAGAAATTGATGCATACGTGATTGAAGGGGGACCAATATATCTTAATGCTATGGTTGGGTTTTACCTTAATGAACATTAGTAGTTGTGTATTCTTGCTAATAGTTAAGTGCATAGAATTCCAAGTCAGGGATGACATGCTAGCAGTGGCCTCTCCCACATAATACTTTCTATCTTTCTAGTAAAGTAGTCAATTGCTTAGGGGCAATTTCGCAACTCCTACCAGCACTTTTACACACTCACTATATTTACTTTATTGTTTCTTTATCTAAACAGGCCCTACTTTTTATTTACATACTCTTTACTATCTTGCAAACCTATCCAACAACACCTACAAAGTACTTCTAGTTTCATACTTGTTCTAGGTAAAGCGAACTTCAAGCGTGCGTAGAGTTGTATCGGTGGTCGATAGAACTTGAGGGAATATTTGTCTACCTTTAGCTCCTCATTGGGTTCGACACTCTTACTTATCGAAAACTGTTGTGATCCCCTATACTTGTGGGTTATCAAGACCTTTTTTGGCGCCGTTGCCGGGGAGCAATAGCGTGGGGTGAATATTCTCGTGTGTGCTTGTTTGCTTTATGACTAAGTAATTTTTATTTGTTGTTCTTAGTTGTTTTCTATCTTTAGTTATGGGTAGGAAACGCAAAATACCAAAAAAATTAGTTGTACCTACTAAACCAATGGTTGAAGAACCACTCAAAATCTATCACACTGCTGAAGCTTATTACTTGGATCATCTTCGATCCCTATGTGCTCGTGCTGAAACCCCAACTAGCTTAGTTGAGGGCAAATCCTTAGATGAGCATGCTTGTTATGTGCGACACCGAATATCTGAAAAAGGGAAACTTTTACTGGATCAAATTCATCGTTTGCAATGCTATGCTTGGAATTTATGTGAAATATATGATTATACTTGTTATTCTGAAGACCTTAAGAAACACCTTCCCTACCAATGTTTGTTTAGTGATAATGGAATCGTATCCTCTTATGCTAAGGGTGTTTATAGTTACTATGATGTTCAACAAATTGAAGAATTTGTTTCTTTTAAGGGTGCTTACGAAATTGCTTCTTTGATTGAAAAGTATGATGCTACTCTTTACAAATCTGAAAATTTTGACATACTTAAATATTGCTATGATAATTATGCTTCTAATGCCTATGTTGAACCATATATTGAGGACTACCCCACTGTCCAAGAAGAGACTAATATTTTGCAGGAGTATATGGAAGAAGAAATTGATGAAACTGTGAGCTCATTGGATGAAAAAGATGAGGAGGAGAGCGAAGAACAAAAGGAGGAAGAGAAGATTAGCTACCCGTGCCCACCTTATAATGAGAGTAACTCTTCAACTCATACATTGTTTAATTTCCCTTCGTGCTTACCGAAGGATGATTGCTATGATGATTGTTATGATCCCGTTGATTCTCTTGAAATATCCCTTTTTGATGATGCTTGTGGCCAAGAAGACAATATGAATTATGCTTATGAAGATGAACTTGCTATAGTTCCTTATGTTAAACATGAAATTGTTGGTATTGCACCCACGCATGATAGTCCTATTATCTTTTTGAATTCTCCCGACTACACTATATCGGAGAAATTTGCACTTATTAAGGACTATATTGATGGGTTGCCTTTTACTACTACACATGATGATTTTGATGAATATAATATGCATGTGCTTGCTGCTCCTACTTGCAATTATTATGAGAGAGGAACAACATCTCCGCCTCTTTATGTTTCCAATACAACAAATTTGCAAGAAACTGTTTATACTATGCATTGGCCTTTACTTTGTGTGCATGAATTGTTCTTTTATGACATGCCGATGCATATGAAGAGAGTTAGACTTCGTTGTTGCATGATATATGTTACTTTGTGCTCACTACTAGATTACAAATCATTGTTAATTAAAATTGGCTTTGATATACCTTGGGATCCGGGTGGATCCATTACTTGAGCACTATATGCCTAACTTAATGGCTTTAAAGAAAGCGCTACCAGGGAGACAACCCGGAAGTTTTAGAGAGTCATTTATTTCTGTTGAGTGCTTTTATATAGTTTTAAAATAACAAAAATAAAGAAGGTAACCCAAAACTTTTTCAAAAAGGAAAGCAAAAGTGAGAAAGACACGCATTGTTGAAGTGGGAGCTAGCCTTGAACTTTGTTCATGCTCACGGAAACTTTGTGAATCTTGATTACAGAAACTTTTCAATAAAAATAATTATCCCCTTGTACAATTCCATTGTATTATAAAAATAATGTGCCAAGGTTTGCCTTTAGGATGTTTACATTTGCTTGATGGTTTGTACGGTGCAGGACAGAAACTTTGGTTGTAGTGCGCAATTTTACATTTTTTGCTCGAAAGTAAAATGGTTCTGATTCTTTTTGCAATGTCTTCCCATACAAATTGTTTATTTTTCCTAATTTTTGTAGAATTTTAAAGTATAAGAAGTATGGTGAATGTTCAGATTATTACAGACTGTTCTGTTTTAGACAGATTCTGTTTTTCATGCATAGTTTGCTTGTTTTGATTAAACTATCAATTTATATCAGTGGATTAATCCATGGAAAAGTTATATTACAGTATACACAATGCAAAAACAAAATATGAATTGGTTTGAAACAGTACTTAGAGTAGTGATTTGCTTTATTATACTAACGGATCTTACCGAGTTTTCTGTTGAAGTTTTGTGTGGATGAAGTGTTTGATGATCGAGAAGGTCTCGATGTGAGAAGAAGGAAGAGAGGCAAGAGCTCAAGCTTGGGGATTCCCGAGGCACCCCAAGTAAATATTCAAGGAGACTCAAGCGTTTAAGCTCGGGGATGCCGGGCATCCCCTCTTTCTTCAACAAGTATCGGTATGTTTTCGGATTCGTTTCGTTCATGCGATATGTGCAATCTTGGAGCGTCTTTTGCATTTAGTTTCCATTTTTCTTTTATGCACCATGCTGGTATAGATAGTCCTTGGTTGATTTATAGAATGCTCTTTGCACTTCACTTATATCTTTTGAGTATGGCTTTATAGAATGCTTCATGTGCTTCACTTATATCATTTGAAGTTTGGATTGCCTGTTTCTCTTTACATAGACAACTGCCATTTGTAGAATGCTCTTTTGCTTCACTTATATTTGTTAGAGCGTGGGCATATCTTTTGTAGAAATAATTAAACTCTCTTGCTTCACTTATATCTATTTAGAGAGATGACAGGAATTGGTCATTCACATGGTTAGTCATAAAATCCTACATAAAACTTGTAGATCACTGAATATGATATGTTTGATTCCTTGCAATAGTTTTGCGATAGAAAGATGGTGATATTAGAGTCATGCTAGTGGGTAGTTGTGGATTAGTAGAAATACTTGTGTTGAGGTTTGTGATTCCCGTAGCATGCACGTATGGTGAACCGTTATGTGATGAAGTCGGAGCATGATTTATTTATTGATTGTCTTCCTTATGAGTGGTGGTCGGGGACGAGCGATGGTCTTTTCCTACCAATCTACCCCCCTAGGAGCATGCGCGTAGTACTTTATTTTGGTAGCTAATAGACTTTTGCAATAAGTATGTGAGTTCTTTATGACTAATGTTGAGTCCATGGATTATACGCACTCTCACCCTTCCACCATTGCTATCCTCTCTAGTACCGCGCAACTTTCGCCGGTACCATAAAACCACCATATATCTTCCTCAAAACAGCCACCATACCTACCTATCATGGCTTTCCATAGCCATTCCGAGATATATTGCCATGCAACTTCCATCATCATCATATGCATGACTTGAGCATTCATTGTCATATTGCTTTGCATGATCGTAAGATAGCTAGCATGATGTTTTCATGGCTTGTCCGTTTTTTTGATGTCATTGCTATGCTAGATCATTGCACATCCCGGTACACCGCTGGAGGCATCCATATAGAGTCATACTTTGTTTTAGACATTGAGTTGTAATATTGAGTTGTAAGTAAATAAAAGTGTGATGATCATCATTATTAGAGCATTGCCCCAGTGAGGAAAGGATGATGGAGACTATGATTCCCCCATAAGTCGGGATGAGACTCTGGACTTTACAAAAAAATAAAATAGGCCAAAGCAGCCCCAAAAAAAGAGGCCAAAGAAGCCCAGCAAAAAAATAATAAAAAACAAAAAAATGAGAGAAAAAGATAGAAGGGGCAGCGCTACTATCCTTTTTCCACACTTGTGCTTCAAAGTAGCACCATGTTCTTCATATAGAGAGTCTCTTGAGTTATCACTTTCATATACTAGTGGGAATTTTCATTATAGAACTTGGCTTGTATATTCTGATGATGGGCTTCCTCAAATGCCCTAGGTCTTCATGAGCAAGCAAGTTGGATGCACACCCACTTAGTTTCAGTTGGAGCTTTCATACACTTATAGCTCTAGTGCGTCCGTTGCATGGCAATCCCTACTCACTCACATTGATATCTATTGATGGGCATCTCCATAGCCCGTTGATACGCCTAGTTGATGTGAGACTATCTTCTCCTTTTTGTCTTCTCCACCACCATTCTATTCCACCTATAGTGCTATGTCCATGGCTCACGCTCATGTATTGCGTGAAAGTTGAAAAGGTTTGAGAATGTCAAAAGTATGAAACAATTGCTTGGCTTGTCATCGGGGTTGTGCATGATGTGAATATTTTGTGTGGTGAAGATGGAGCATAGCTAGACTATATGATTTTGTAGGCTTGAAGTGTTATTGTTTTTATGTCAAATGATAGACTATTGCTTTGAATCACTCGTATCTTAATATTCATGCCATGATTAGATTACATGATCAAGATTATGCTAGGTAGCATTCCACATCAAAAATTATCTTTTTTATCATTTACCTACTCGAGGACGAGCAGGAATTAAGCTTGGGGATGCTGATACGTCTCCGTCG
This sequence comes from Triticum dicoccoides, assembly GCF_002162155.2. Lineage (NCBI taxonomy): Eukaryota > Viridiplantae > Streptophyta > Magnoliopsida > Poales > Poaceae > Triticum > Triticum dicoccoides. The sequence goes on from NC_041392.1 coordinate 341,851,197, forward strand.
TATCTGCAATTTTTGATTGTTCCATGCCAATATTCTACAACTTTCATATACTTTAGGCAACTTTTTATACTATTTTTGGGACTAACGTATTGATCCAGTGCCCAGTGCCAGTTCCTGTTTGTTGCATGTTTTTTGTTTCGCAGAATATCCATATCAAATGGAGTCCAAATGGGACAAAAACTGACGGATATTTTTTTGGAGTATATATGATTTTTGGGAAGAAAAATCCATGCGAGACGGTGCCCGAGGTGGCCACGAGGCAGGGGGTGCGCCCCTGACCCTCATGGGCCACCCGTAAGGTTGTTGATGCCCTTCTTTCGCCGCAAGAAAGCTAATATCCGGATAGAGATCGTGTTAAAATTTCAGCCCAATCGGAGTTACGGATCTCCGGGAATATAAGAAATGGCGAAAGGGAAGAATCTGGGAACACAAAAACAGAGAGAGAGAGAGACAGATCCAATCTCGGAGGGGCTCTCGCCCCTCCCATGCCATGGAGGCCATGGATCAGAGGGGAAACCCTTCTCCCATCTAGGGAGGAGGTTAAGGAATAAGAAGAAGGAGGGGGGCTCTCTCCCCCTCACTTCCGGTGGCACCGGAGTGCCACCGGGGGCCACCATCATCACCGCGATCTACACCAACACCTCCACCATCTTCACCAACATCTCCATCACCTTCCCCCCTCTATCTACAGAGGTCAACTCTCCCGTAACCCGTTGTACCCTCTACTTGAACATGGTGCTTTATGCTTCATATCTGTAGCGACCAGACCTCAAACGGTCTGATCTCTGTGCTCCGGTGTCATCCCTGGATCAGTAATGCTGACACCACACAGTACTCGGAGGATTTATAGCAGAGTAGCAATCACACACTTATTACATCGAATGTCTCAAAAGAGAGGTTATTACAATAAATATGGCTTAAGGCCATCTAATAACGATAACAGCGGAAGGCTTGGAAGATAGGTGAGTCCATCAACTCCAACGGCATCACTGAGTATAGAACCACGACCTAAAACTCCTTAATCGTCATCTGAAAAGTCTGCAACATTAACGTTGCAGCCCGAAAATGGGTCAGCACAGGGAATATGCTGGCAAGGTAACACATAGAGAGTAATGGAATGCAACAGCTATACTATATGCATATTTGGCTGGTGGAAAGCTCTATGGTTACAGTTTTCGCGTAAAGCCAATTTTTCCCTACTTCAAAGGAATAAATTTAATTACTATCATGGTGGTTGTTAAACATTGAGAATGGTTGACAGCATTCTCAATCCCAATTAAGCATCATTAACCCAACAAAATTAACTTTAGAGTAACATGTTGAGATTCACATGAAAATCCAGGTACTAGATACTCAAGAAGGCCATAACCGGGGACACGGCTAACTATGATTAGTTTATTACACTCTGCAGAGGTTTGCGCACTTTTCCCCACAAGACTCGATCGCCTCCGTTTGTTTTCTCGCACTACATGGTGTTTGAGAAGACGGATGACCGAGACATAGTCTTTCAGAAGCGCTAGCACCTTACGATCGGGTAGACCGTACCACCTACATCCCCTACATCTGCTAGTCTACCACTGTAAGAGTTTGCACAACTTAATCAACTATGCCAGAGCCCATAATGGCTTGTGGCTGCACACGGAAGTTTCTAGTATGAATAATCTCATGATCCCTTTGAGCCTGGGTGGCGGTCCAAAAAAAACAGGCAAGTCCTGGAATACCCAGGTGCCTCAATCCACCCAGATGTGTGTTTAGGTTGCCACCTTAGATAAAGCATTAATTAACAATCTCACATCTGTCATGGATATCACTCACCCAATCCACGTCTACTAGCATAGCATGACATAATAAGCAAACGTAGAAGTAACTCCCAAGGGTTTGATAATAAACAGGTAATAGGTACTACCTCATCTACTTCCCATCCCAAAATTTAATTAGATCCTAATCATGCAATGTGTGAGGATTGATCTAATGCAATAAAACTGGGTTGTAGAAAAGGTATGATCAAAGTGTTACTTGCCTTGCTGATGATCCGCGAAACCTAGAGATTCAAAGTAACAGGCGGCGCACTCCGGGTATTCTATCACAGACAAACAAACAAGCATACAATAAGTACTCATCTAATGCACAGGTAAAACTCAAATAGAAGATCTAACCAGAAAGTTCAACTTAAGAACCCTGGTTTGCAAAAAGAATCAAATTGAACAAAGCAAAAGAAAACAAACGGCGGAAGAAAACAACTTTGTTCTAGTAATCTGGATCTAAATCAAATTTTACAGTAGCAAAAACTTGTTTAAGTTGATTATTCAGAAAGAGGGTTCCGAGACGAAACTCCAGGCGCTTGAATCGCCTGATTCCGATAAACGAGCGAAAAGTTATACTAAAACGAAAATCGGATCAGAAATCGTGATCAGAAAATAACCGCGGAAAAATCCGACGAAAAAGAGAAACAACGAACAGATTTTTTTTTAAACGGCACGGAAGTCGAGGCGGCGAACCTCGGGCGGCGCGCGGCTCCGTCGGATCGGCGGCGGGGCGACGGCGGCTGGCGGCGGCGGCGGCGGCTAGCTAGGGTTTCGGGCGCGGGGCTGGTGTGGGCTGGGCTCTCGGGCCCCGGGGTGGCGCCTTATAAAGGCCCCGGCCAGGGGAGTCCTGGCCGAGTACGGCCCATAGTCGGTTCCGCTGTTTTTTTTAAATAATTACGCTCGGAAGAAAAATAAAAAGAAATACTAAACGGACTCCAAAATCATGAAATAAATTTTCCCTGGTTTCTAAAATCAAGCCCGATAAAGTGAACATTTATTTGGGCCTTAAACGAAATTTTGAAAAACGCGCATTTTTCCTAAATTTAAATAAAAACCGAAAAACTCCGAAATAAATCTTATTTGATTTTTTTTATTAAATCCTCAATATCTCTATATTTTGGGAAAGTCATTTTATTCCCTCTCTCATATTTTTGTAATAGAAATAATTGATGATAAAATAAATAAAATCAAATGATCCTGTTTACAAAATTTGAGAAAACTAAAATATGTAAATAACGAAATCCCCAACTCTCTCCGTGGGTCCTTGAGTTGCTTAGGATTTTCTAGGATCAAAACCAAAAGCAAAATAAAATATGATATGCATGATGATCTAATGTATAACATTCCAAATTGAAAATTTGGGATGTTACAAACCTACCCCCCTTAAGATGAATCTCGCCCTCGAGATTCGGGTTGGCTAGAAAATAGGTGAGGGTGGTCCTTGAGCAAATCTTCCTCTCGCTCCCAGGTGGCTTCATCCTCCGTGTGGTGGCTCCACTGAACTTTGCAAAACTTGATAACCTTGCTGCGAGTGACTCAGCTGGCAAACTCTAGAATCTTGACTGGTTTCTCCTCATAGGTCAAATTGTTATCCAACTGAATTGCTTCTAATGGCACTGTGTCTCTCAAAGGTATGTCAGCCATCTCCGCGTGACACTTCTTCAACTGAGAAACGTGGAACACATCATGAACTCCTGTCAATCCTTCTGGCAATTCAAACTTGTAGGCCACTTCTCCCATACGCTCCAAAACTCGATATGGCCCTACAAATCGTGGCGCTAACTTCCCCTTAACTCCAAAGCGCTTAATCCCTCAAAGTGGGGATACTCGAAGATAAGCTCTGTCTCCGACTTCGTAAACTGTCTCCTTGCGTTTAGAATCTGCGTAGCTCTTCTGCCTGGACTGGGCTACCTTGAGCCTATCGCGAATCAACTTCACCTTCTGTTCAGACTCTTTAATCAGATCTGCTCCAAACAACTGGCGGTCTCCAACTTCGTCCCATGACAACGGTGTCGTGCACCTCCTTCCGTACAGAGCTTCGAAAGGGGCCATCTTCAAACTGGTCTGATAGCTATTATTATAAGAGAACTCTGCATATGGCAAATTATCGTCCCAACTAGATCCGTAATCTAGTGCACAAGCTCTCAGCATATCCTCCAAAATCTGATTGACTCTCTCGGTCTGTCCATCTGTCTGTGGATGAAAAGCTATACTAAATTCTAGCCTAGTACCCAAAGTCTCATGCAACTGCTTCCAGAACTTTGAGGTAAACTGGGTTCCTCTATCTGATACGATGCTCCTCGGAACTCCATGCAAACATACGATCCTGGTCATGTATATCTTTGCCAACTTAGCACTAGTGTAAGTGGTCTTTACTAGGATGAAATGAGCTACCTTTGTCAATCGATCAACTACAACCCAAATCGAGTCATAGCCTGAACGAGTCCTTGGTAATCCCGTGATAAAATCCATGCCTAGCTTATCCCACTTCCATTAGGGTATCGGCAATGGTTGCAACAATCCTGCTGGCTTCTGATGCTCCGCCTTTACTCTCAGACATACGTCACAAACTGCTACATACTCCGCAATATCCTTCTTCATTCCGGTCCACCAGAAAATATCCTTCAAATCCAAATACATCTTGGTATTTCCTGGGTGAATCGAATATGGTGAATCATGTGCCTCTTGCAAAATCAACTTCCTGATCTCCGGGTTATTGGGTACGTAAACACGGTCTTCAAACCATAGGGTATCATGCTCATCCTCACGAAATCCTTTAGCTTTTCCTTGGCTCATTTTCTCTTTTATAACGGCAATCTCTTTGTCAGTTTTCTGAGCTTCTCTGATTCTGTCCATCAAAGTTGACTGAATTTCCAATGTTGCTACATAGCCTCTCGGAACTATCTCTAAACATAGCTCACGAAGATTTTCTGCTAACTCCTTGGGTATTTCTCCCGTCATTAACGTATTGACATGGCTCTTGCGGCTTAATGCATCAGCTACTACATTAGCCTTTCCGGGATGATAGTGCTCTCTCATATCATAATCCTTGATGAGCTCCAACCATCTCCTTTGTCTGAGGTTCAACTCCTTCTGCGTGAAAATGTACTTCAAACTCTTGTGATCCGTGTACACCTCACAATGATTTCCAATGAGGAAATGTCTCCATGTCTTCAATGCATGCACTACGGCTACTAACTCCAAATCATGCGTGGCATAATTCAATCCGTGAGGCTTCAGTTGTCGTGAAGCATACGAAACAACTCTGCCTTCCCGCATAAGCACTGCTCCAAGTCCTCGACGTGAAGCATCGCAATACACTTTGTAATCCTTGGTTTGATCTAGTAAAATCAACACTGGTGAGGTAACCAAACGGTTCTTCAATTCCTGGAAACTTGCCTCACACTCCTCAGTCCATTTGAACTTAGTATCCTTCTTCAGCAACTCCGTCATAGGCTTCGCAATCTTTGAGAAGTTCTCAATAAATCTCCGGTAGTATCCTGTGAGTCCAAGAAAACTCTGGATCTCTCCAACTGTTGTTGGGGCTTCCCACTTGGTCACGGTTTCAACTTTAACGGGATCTATTGCTATACCTTCTCCGGATATAACGTGTCCGGGGAATCCTACTTCCTTCAACCAAAACTCACATTTGCTAAACTTGGCATATAACTGGTGTTCTCTGAGCTTTCCAAGTGCCAAACGCAAATGCTCCTTATGCTCCTCTTCATTCTTTGAATATACCGGGATATCATCAATGAACACTACGACGAACTTATCCAAAAACTCCATAAACACTTTGTTCATCATGGTCATAAAATAGGCAGGCGAGTTAGTCAGACCAAATGACATAACGGTATACTCATACAGCCCATACCAGGTGGTAAAACCTGTCTTCGGAATATCCTGTTCTCGAATCTTCAACTGATGGTACCCTGATCGCAAATCGATCTTGGAAAATACTTTAGCTCCTTGCAATCGATCAAACAGATCGTTGATCATTGGTAGGGGGTACTTGTTCTTGATTGTTACTTCGTTCAATCCTCGATAATCAACAACCATCCTTAACGATCCATCCTTCTTCTCCACTAGAAGTACTGGCGATCCCCAAGGCGAAGAACTTGGGCGAATGTAACCTTTATCCAGTAACTCCTTAATCTGCTTCTTAATTTCCACCAAATCTTTTGCTGGCATCCTATATGGTCGCTTCGATATTGGCCCAGTGCCTGGCAAAAGCTCAATCAAAAACTCAATGTCTCTATCCGGTGGCATGCCCGGCAACTCTTCGGGAAATACATCAGGAAAATCCTTTACCACAGGTACTTCCTCCTGCACAACTCCTGATAAGGAATTTACTTGTGTCCTGTTTGGCGCATGCCGGGATACATACTTGATCCTTCTCCCTTCTGGTGTGGTAAGCAAAATTGACTTACCAGCACACTCAATATTCCCTTCATACTTTGATAACCAATCCATGCCTAATATCACATCCAATCCTTGAGATTCCAATACTACTAGGTCTGAGGGAAAAACATAGTTACCAATCCTTAATGGTAACCGATCACACCATAGACTAGCCATATACTCTTCTCCTGGCGAGGTTACTAACATGGGTGACCTAAGGGCTTGGGTTGGTAGGTTATACTTATCCACAAATCCCCTTGATATGTATGAATGCGATGCACCGGTATCAAAAAGAACGAGTGCAGTAAATGACTTAACCAAAAACTTACCTATTACTGCATCGGGCTGAGCTTCAACCTCCTCCACGCCAACGTGGTTCACCTGTCCCCTATTGAAAGGGTTCGGCTTCTTCCTAGAACTTCCATTGCCATTTTGGCCTTCAGGACATTCATTTGCATAATGTCCTGGCTTCGAACACTTATAGCAAGTGACTTGGCTCAAGTCCTTCTTGGCTGGGGTTGATGGGTTGGTGCGGTTCTGTCCATTGCTTCCTCCATTCCCATTACCATTCTTGGTGCCATTGTGATTGTGCGAGCTACCTACTCCATGGGTATGATGAAAATGTCCTCCCGGTCTAGGGGTAAAACGTGGCTTCTGCTAAGCTCCTGAATTATACTTTCCTTGTCCATACTTCCTCTTGCGGTTCTCAATTTGCTGCTGCTTCCCTTCAATCATAAGAGCAGGATCTACCAACTCCTAGTAGTTGTTGAAGGTGGCTACCATCAACTGCATACTCAACTCATCATTCAGTCCTTCCAGGAACTTCTCCTGCTTAGATGCATCCATAGCAACGTCATCTGGGGGCATAACGTGCTAGCTTACTAAACTCCTCCACATACTGGCCAACTGTCCGTCCTCCTTGGCGCAAGTTACGAAACTCACGCTTCTTCATGGCCATTGCTCCTGCTGAAACATGGGCAGTACGAAAAGCCTGCTGAAACTGGTCCCATGTGACAGTGTCAACTGGGAAGGTGGCAGTGAAATTCTCCCACCAGGATGCCGCTGGTCCTTCTAACTGATGTGCGGCAAACTTAACCTTCTCCGCATCTGTGCATCCTGCTGTGGTCAACTCCCTAGCTATCTTGCGGAGCCAATCATCTGCTACTATCGGCTCGGTGCTACTGGAAAACACCGGCGGATTCAGCCTAAGAAAACGGGCAAAGTGGTCAACAGGTGGTGGTGGTGGTGGTGGTGGTGGGTTGTTGTTGTTGTTCCCCTGATTCTGATTCTGAACTAGCAACTGCATCAAAGTGTTCTGCTGCTGGATCAACTGAGTGAGCTCCGGCGGAAAGGCAAATCCGGGGTCATGTCTCGGAGGCATCTGAGGGTTTAGAAAAGACGAGATATAAGAATAGAGGGGGTATAAAGAGAAAACACTACCCATATGCACATGAGGCAAAAGCAAACAATTCACTTCACTCAAACAAACAAACAAAGGCATTCAATCGATCTAGCTATCGCAAAGTGCTCGGACTACTATATTTACATGGTGGACTACTACTACTGATGAGGTGGTCTACTAGAAATATTCTACGGTTGTACACTCCATGATATCTGCTCCTGCTTCATCAACATAATCGTCATTGCTACTATCTTGTTCCAAGTCGGTGCTGTCGATGATGAGGTAGTCTTCCGGGCTAATCTCCTTGGGTTCTTCGTCTTCATCTACTGGTGTCGGGCCTCCCATAAATATTCCAATCTTCTTGATCAGATCGTCATTCTTCTCTACCAATACTTCAATTTCTTCTTCATAATCTTCGCGTGCAGCCTTGAGTTCTTCCTCCAGTTCCTTGATTCTAGTCTTAGCCTTCTTCAGATCTATCATGTCGGCGCACATCTGATTCTCCTGTCGTCGAATGTGCTGATTTAACTCCTGAATAAAAGCTGCAATTGATCTATCTTTCCTGGTGCTGATCATCTCCTAGTGTTCATCTCGGCATCCGCAAATCTGGTAGATAGTATCCTTGAGATCCTTGCGGTAGACTTCTCCAATGCGTCCCATGGCGATGTGAGCTGCCATACTCTTTCCTAGACTCCAAGTTGGTGCATCAAAAGAAAACCCTATGGGCTCAGTGACGGGCATGAATGTCCTTCCTGGAACTTGAACTTGAATCATCCAGCGCTCTTCTTTAGGTAAAGTGGCCTTGTAGGTTCTCGTGAAGCTTGGTATTCCTATGTTCAGGTATCTAGTGACTTCCTTCAAGTGGCGTCCAAAGGGTGTATCTTCATCTGGTTGGGTGAACTTGTTCCTTGCATCCGCCATCCTAAAGAGTAGAAGAGATGAGAGGTCAGAAGAGAAGAGAGTGAGTAGTGATCTAGGTCTTTAGCTTAGTGGTCGTGTCCTACAGTCAGCGTGTGCTCTGATACCATCTCTGTAGCGACCAGACCTCAAACGGTCTGATCTCTGTGCTCCGGTGTCATCCCTGGATCAGTAATTCTGACACCACACAGTACTCGGAGGATTTATAGCAGAGTAGCAATCACACACTTATTACATCGAATGTCTCAAAAGAGAACTTATTACAATAAATATGGCTTAAGGCCATCTAATAACGATAACAGCGGAAGGCTTGGAAGATAGGTGAGTCCATCAACTCCAACGGCATCACTGAGTATAGAACCACGACCTAAAACTCCTTAATCGTCGTCTGAAAAGTCTGCAACATTAACGTTGCAGCCCGAAAACGGGCCAGCACATGGAATATGCTGGCAAGGTAACACATAGAGAGTAATGGAATGCAACAGCTATACTATATGCATATTTGGCTGGTGGAAAGCTCTATGGTTACAGTTTTTGCGTAAAGCCAATTTTTCCCTACTTCAAAGGAATAAATTTAATTACTATCATGGTGGTTGTTAAAAATTGAGAATGGTTGACAGCATTCTCAATCCCAATTAAGCATCATTAACCCAACAAAATTAACTTTAGAGTAACATGTTGAGATTCACATGAAAATCCAGGTACTAGATACTCAAGAAGTCCATAACCGGGGACACGACTAACCATGATTAGTTTATTACACTCTGCAGAGGTTTGCACACTTTTCCCCACAAGACTCGATCGCCTCCGTTTGTTTTCTCGCACTACATGGTGTTTGAGAAGACGGGTGACCGAGACATAGTCTTTCAGAAGTGCTAGCACCTTACGATTGGGTAGACCGTACCACCTACATCCCCTACATCTGCTAGTCTACCACTGTAAGATTTCGCACAACTTAATCAACTATGCTAGAGCCCATAATGGCTTGTGGCTGCACACGGAAGTTTCTAGTATGAATAATCTCATGATCCCTTTGAGCCTAGGTGGCGGTCCAAAAAAAACAGGCAAGTCCTGGAATACCCAGGTGCCTCAATCCACCCAGATGTGTGTTTAGGTTGCCACCTTAGATAAACCATTAATTAACAATCTCACATCTGTCATGGATATCACTCACCCAATCCACGTCTACTAGCATAGCATGGCATAATAAGAAAACGTAGAAGTAACTCCCAAGGGTTTGATAATAAACAGGTAATAGGTACTACCTCATCTACTTCCCATCCCACAATTTAATTAGATCCTAATCATGCAATGTGTGAGGATTGATCTAATGGAATAAAACTGGGTTGTAGAAAAGGTATGATCAAAGTGTTACTTGCCTTGCTGATGATCCGCGAAACCTAAAGATTCAAAGTAACAGGCGGCGCACTCCGGGTATTCTATCACAGACAAACAAACAAGCATACAATAAGTACTCATCTAATGCACAGGTAAAACTCAAATAGAAGATCTAACCAGAAAGTTCAACTTAAGAACACTGGTTTGCAAAAAGAATCAAATCGAACGAAGCAAAAGAAAACAAATGGCGGAAGAAAACAACTTCGTTCTAGTAATATGGATCTAAATCCAATTTTACAGTAGCAAAAACTTGTTTAAGTTGATTATTCGGAAAGAGGGTTTCGAGAGGAAACTCCAGGCGTTTGAATCGCCTGATTCCGATAAACGAGCGAAAAGTTATACTAAAACGAAAATCGGATCAGAAATCGCGATCAGAAAATAACCGCGGAAAAATCCGACGAAAAAGAGAAACGACGAACGGATTTTTTTTAAATGGCACGGAAGTCGAGGTGGCGAACCTCGGGCGGCGCGCGGCTCCGGTGGATGAGCGGCAAGGCGACGGCGGCTGGCGGCGGCGGCTAGCTAGGGTTTCGGGCGCGGGGCTGGTGTTGGCTGGGCTCTCGGGCCCCGGGGTGGCGCCTTATAAAGGCCCCGGCCAGGGGAGTCCTGGCCGAGTACGGCCCATAGTCGGTTCCGCTGTTTTTTTTAAATAATTACGCTCGGAAGAAAAATAAAAAGAAATACCAAACGGACTCCAAAAATCACGAAATAAATTTTCCTGGGTTTCTAAAATCAAGCCCGACAAAGTGAACATTTATTTCGGCCCTAAACGAAATTTTGAAAAACGCGCATTTTTCCTAAATTCAAATAAAAACCAAAAAACTCCGAAATAAATCTTATTTGATTTTTTTATTAAATCCTCAATATCTCTATATTTTGGGAAAGTCATTTTATTCCCTCTCTCATATTTTTGTAATAGAAATAATTGATGATAAAATAAATAAAATCAAATGATCCTGTTTACAAAATTTGAGAAAACTCAAATATGTAAATAACGAAATCCCCAACTCTCTCCGTGGGTCCTTGAGTTGCTTAGGATTTTCTAGGATCAAAACCAAAAGCAAAATAAAATATGATATGCATGATGATCTAATGTATAACATTCCAAATTGAAAATTTGGGATGTTACATATTATCGAATGATGTGTTGCCATCCTATGATGTCTGAGTAGATTTTCGTTGTCCTATCGGTGGTTGATGAATTGCTATGATTGATTTAATTTGCTTGTGGTTATGGTGCTATCCTTTGGTTCCCATCATATGATTGCGCGTGTGGATCACACCATAGGGTTAGTTGTATGTTGATAGGACTATGTATTGGAGGGCAAGAGTGACAGAAGCTTCAACCTAGCATAGAAATTGATGCATACGGGATTGAAGGGGGACCAATATATCTTAATGCTATGGTTCGGTTTTACCTTAATGAACATTAGTAGTTGCGTATGCTTTCTAATAGTTCTAACCATAAGTGCATAGAATTCCAAGTCAGGGATGACATGCTAGCAGTGCCCTCTCCCACATAATACTTGCTATCGGTCTAGTAAAGTAGTCAATTGCTTAGGGGCAATTTCGCAACTCCTACCACCACTTTTCCACACTCGCTATATTTACTTTATTGTTTCTTTATCTAAACATGCCCTACTTTTTATTTATGTACTCTTTATTATCTTGCAAACCTATCCAACAACACCTACAAAGTACTTCTAGTTTCATACTTGTTCTAGGTAAAGCGAACGTCAAGCGTGCGTAGAGTTGTATCGGTGGTCGATAGAACTTGAGGGAATATTTGTTCTACCTTTAGATCCTCGTTGGGTTCGACACTCTTACTTATCGAAAACTTTTGCGATCCCCCATACTTGTGGGTTCTCACTCGACATACTGGGCCCTATTCCCCGTGCTGTCGGGGGCTTTGACTACTTGTACGTCGCAATCGACAAGTTCACAAAGTGGCCGGAGGTGGAGGCCGTGAGAAAGGTGATAGCACAGTCGGCCGTCAAGTTCTTCATGGGACTAGTCTGATGTTTTGGTGTGCCAAATAGAGTCATCACCGAAAACAGCACGCAGTTCACGAGACGCACCTTAATGCAGTACATCCAGGACCTCGGTCGCAAGGTCTGTTTTGCTTCTGTTGCACACCCACGATGCAACGACCAGGCTGAGAGGGTGAATGCTGAAGTATTGTGAGGCCTCCGGACAAGAACTTTTGACAGGCTACGCAAGTGTGGATGGCGCTGGATTGATGAATTGTCAGTGGTTCTTTGGTCAATCAGAACGACACCAAATGGAGCCACCGGCCAGACCCCTTTCTCCCTCGTTTACGGGGCAGAAGCAGTTCTCCCCATGGAACTCACGCATGGGTCACCTTGAGTGCTCGCTTATGATGAGCTTTAGCAAGAGCAGTTGCGGCAAGATGACGCAATGCTCCTTGAGGAAGATCATCTTCGGGCGGCCGTGGGAGCTGCACGCTACCAGCAAGCCTTGCGCCGCTATCATAGCCGCAAGGTTCATGCCCGAAGCTTTGAGGAAGGTGACCTTGTTCTTCGGCACGTTCAGTCGGCCAAGAATTCCAACAAGTTGACGACAAAGTGGAAAGGCCCTTATCGGGTAATACGAGTCACCAGGCCCGGCGCAGTCCGCCTGGAGTCCGAAGATGGTATTCCATTGAGCAACTCCTGGAACATCGAACATCTTCGCAAGTTTTACCCATAAGGCGCGATTGTCGGGCTCCCCGGCAAACCACCTTTTGTACAAGCCTTGCCGGCAAGGCACGTAACCCTTTGTACAAAGCCAGGCGCAGACCATGAGCATAAATAAATGAAGTGCTGGCGCCCTAAGTTTTAGCATGCATGCTAGGTTGAGTCTCTCTCTGTGTTAGGGCTGATAATGCTTGGCGGCAACTAACCCATAGCAAGAGATCGAGTATGCATCTCTCTGTTCCTTCCCGTCCTTTTTTGTTCATAGGGTGCATGGACATTTCTGCTAAGCTATTTGGGAAGAAAGAGAAAAGGCCGACGGCTCGACCCCGACAAGCAAAGGTCGCCGGGGGCTGCAGGTCTAAGGATCCGATCACGGCAAGCCAAGGTTGCCGGGGGCTGTGACATCAGATAAGTTTCTTTCCCCGCTCTGTGCCTTCGTATGAAACTTGAACGTACGAGACTTCGCTCACTCTCATACCATCTTGCTCCCTCTGTCCCGTGTCCGAAAACCTCACTTTGGGCCGGAACTTGGTTGTAGTGCGATGAGAAGGGGACAAGCGAAGGGCCTAATCCTACTCAGCCCCTCCCTCCGCCAAGGGCGTGAGTGTAGACGAGTTATAGAGCAGAAAAACAGGAAGGCCTGTTGCCGGGGTGCAGTGTTTATCTTAAGATAATGAGGGCTCGCTCCTTGGTGTGGCCCTCGCCCACGCGCAAACAAGACCCAGAAAACACCCTTCTCCTCATTAATACGTTGCTTAAAAGTACAATTCGTACAGAATGCATACATGAGCAAGGGGGTTATGAGATTTAAATCTTACAGAGGCTCGTAGGCTTAAAAACTAAAAGGAGATAAGATGCCTGTAATCCCTTTCTTGTCCCTCTCCTCAGGAAACAGAACAAGATAGCGAAAGGCCCAAAGGAGTGCCTAAGTGAGGTACGAGCAGTAGAAGACGCCAAGAGAACATATCGGCGATCGTCCGAAAGAAGGCCGGTGATGACGGTGCCAAAGGAAGAGCCGAAAGATGAGCTTGCGGTCCGGCAATACGTGACGAAGGCGTCAAGGCCATCGTACTGCGACTTGACGGCCCGCCACCTGCCTTTTTCGTCTTCCCCGTCCCTCTAACGCCAGCCGCCCAAGGCGACGACCCCGAGAAGTTCAAGGAGCTGGCGATGCAGGTGATGGTGCTGCCGGCGTCACCCAGGAACGGTGTGCCCGACGCCTAGTTGGACCCGTCATCCTCCCGCCCACTACACTCATCATCGTTGTTGCTATCCTCCTTGTCAGTCTTGCCCGAAGAGGAGCTTTCGCCATCGGTCGAGCTCTCCGCATAGCACCCCAACCTGTGTCCCGAGCGCCCGAAGACCTTGACGGAGAGCAAATCGCTCTCCGCTAGCTTGAAGCAGAGGACGTGCCCATCCATTAAGCAATGGGCACGTGCAAAGGTTTTCCAGCCCCCGTGAAGGAGCATCACTTGAGGGGCGGGCAACCCTGTGTTCACCCACATGTCGCCATGGCAACACCCCTTCATGTGAAGCCTCCGCGGTGGCTGGTCCATCCCCAGCACCCTCGCGAACGCCTGGCGAAGACGAAGGCGGCGGCGCAGCGGACCACGCAGCTACAGGATAAACTCGAGCGTCGAGTCCCCGACATGGCCACTCAGTGAAGCAGGAGGAGTTGACGGAGGATATGGCGGCGGAGACAGAGACGATGCAGGCACCCCGCTTCCACGGCCGCCTCTACCTCGACTGCCTCGTCGATCGCGGCCCCGTCCGGCAGCCCCGCCTTGAGCATGGTCGTCACCTTGGGCATCTGGCTCTTCATTGACCACCGCAGCCCTCTAGCGGGAGGATGACCTGGTCGCCCCTGTAGAAGAATGGCCGCGGCCACGCCCCCTCGCCATGACCGTGAGTGGGGATGGAGACGAAGGGGAGACGTGGGGAGATGCTCTTCCTCCTACCCCTGAGTTCCCTTTTTATAGTTGGGGAGGGGAGGCCAAAAGACTATCTCTACGCCCCTCAAGAGCCCGCACGAATCCGGCTCATTAAAGTGGCAGCAAGCGAGACCATCGGCCGCCCTCCCCGCCCAATCGAAGGCACGCGAGTATTGACCCCCGCATGCCTTCCCATATTCCACGCGTCTGTCACGTACCCCACGCCGTCCATGGAGCGTACGTGGCGTAAGGAGTATGTGTAGTGGGAAACGTGGAATGACAGTTCCAAGGCGGAGAGAGTACCTGAGCGGCGGCTCCGCCGTTTCGAGAGAACACGCAAGCCGTCTCTTTACTTTTCACCACGATGACACAAACATGCTGTGGTAATTCCGCGCACAGCCCCGACGTCACGCATTCAACACGGGTTGTGAGGAAGCACGACGGGCGAGGTAATTACCACAGTAAAACTTGGCATCGCATGCCCGCGCACCCTTTTGGGCCTAGCCCAACAACGCGTCGCGCTTATGTATGGCCCAGGCCCGGGGGCTCCTGTCGGTGCACAAAAGTAGGGGCTCTCTTTTGTACCCCTTTACTTGTGCGCGGACAGTTAGAGCCGCGCCTGCGGCCATACCTAGCGGGGCAGAGGAAGCAAAAACGCAAGACAACCAGAACAACGCCAAGACCAGAGACACAAAGAACAAGAGGGCGAGGTGGACTCCCCTGGCAAGAGCCTTGCCGGGGCGGCCTCCGCAGCCCCACCAAGAGCCTTGCCGGGGCAACTTGCCCAACGCCAGCAGAGCGCGCCACCCTTGAGCCCAAGGGTTCCAACACAATCAACCACATTGGAACCAAGGCTCCGGAGGCACCTCCATGGTGACATACAAATTTTGTGAACACAAAGAGCCCACAAGACTAGACGATGACCAGAAGACAAGACAATCGCAAGCCCCCTTGCCGAGGATGCCCCCGAGGCCCCAACAAGGCTCCTTGCCAAAAACACTCGCATGGCCCCGGCAAGACTCTTGCCGAGGGCGATCACAAGACCCCGGCAAGACCCTTGCCGAGAATATACGCGGGACCGCGACAAGACCTTGCCGCCCCGTCACCGCCCCAGCTCAGCGACCAACCCACCAACTGAGGCTAGTACCCATGTCGCAGTACGTGGATGCTAATCCAGCTAGTCAAGCACCTGCGTGGTGGCATGCACATCTTCGTGAAGACCCTACGACCACACCATCTCAACAGCCTGCCAGCTTACGTGGTGCTGCATGCCTCGTTGGCCACGTGGAAAAACGACGGATGGGACGGACCTCGTTGCCACCCCCAATAAAGCAAACGGGAGACCTAAGGAGCGCATTTAATGCACCTTGTCTTGTAATGACAGGCGATAAGCTTGTACACTATACACCTTCCCACCTCCTATGTGCCACTGTGGCGACCCTTTTTTGACTATAAAAGGAGGCTCGAGGCGTACTGGAGAAGGATTCGGATCTTTTGGACTACGCACACACTGCAGCTAGTTCAGAAGCTCAAGAACACTCAAATATACACCAAAGCAGGACTAGGGCATTATGCATCCTTACGGCCCGAACCTGGGTAAACAATCTTTGTGCTGGCTACTAGACCCTCTCTTTGCACAACCTTGCACCCGCCAACCGTAGAAGGGATCCCAGTGATTCCATAGGTGTCGTTTCCACCGACATAGGTAAATGATAAAATTAGAATTTTTTATGTGGAACGCTGCCTAACATGTCATCACATTTTCTTTTCTTTATAGCATGGACATTTGGACTTTTATATGATTGAAAGCAATAGTCTAGTTTTGACATGAGACTTAAATACTCAAGAATATCAACAAGGAACCATGTCTTTCAAAATATCAGCGCTAAAATAAGTTATCCCTGGCCCATTATGCTCAATCATTGATCCATTCATGAAACACACTCGCATATTAGCTACACCCAATGCTCAAGTATGGTCATAGTGCCCCCTAGTTGGTTCTTTGTAAGAGAAGATGGAGACTCAAATTAAAAATAAAAATTGCATAAATTAGAAGAAAGTCCCTTCACAGAGGGAAGTATGGATTTGTTGAGGTGCCAGAGCTCAAAGCGAAAATTGAGAGATAAAAACATTTTGAGAGGCATACTTTTCCCACCAACGAAAACGACTTAGAGCTCCCAACACTTTCCATGCTAGATATATCATAGGCGGTTCCCAAACTGAAAATAACGTTTATTCCTTTTTCCACCATACTTTCACTTTCCATGGCTAACCGTATCCAGGGGTGCCCTCCATACCAAGACTTCCCAAGGAATTTATTATTTGACAACACAAAGTAAATTCATTTTTCATTTCTGGACTAGGCATCCCTAATACCTTTGCCTTACTCTCGTGCAATGACAAGTGAATAAACACTCATCGTGAGAATAACACATCTATCATGGAAAATATTGGCCACCCTCACCGCCTCGCAAGCGGTAAGAGCACACAAAAGAGAAATTTATTTTGAAAATTAGAGATGGCACATACACATTTGCTTAGAAAGGAAAAAGTATACCGCATATAGGTAGGTATAGTGGACTCATATGGAAAAACTGGTTGAAAGGATTTTGGATGCACAAGTAGTGATCATACTTAGTGCAAAATGAAGGCTATCAAAAGATTGAGAAGCAACCAACCAAGAAACGAATTATCTCTGTTACTTTGAGGTTAGCATCTTTGTTACTTTGAGGTTGTGGGTCGTTGGGTAGACCAACAATGGCAAGCACCCTACCGCGGTGGTACGGTCAGGGTGACCCTTGCTACCTCTTGAGCACTATGTTGGTTTTTTCCCTTGAAGAGGAAAGGGTGATGCGGTAAAGCAGCATAGGAATTTCCCTAAGTTTTTGAGAACCAAGGTATCAATCCTGTAGGAGACCACGCGTGAGTCACCTCGTACCTACACAAACAAATAAGAACCTCGCAACCAACGCGATAAAGGGGTTGTCAATCCCTTCACGGCCACTTGGAAGAGTGAGATCTGATAGAGATGATAATAATGAGATAAATATTTTTGGTATTTTTATGATATAGGTTGAAAGTAAAAGATAGCAAAATAAAGTAGATTGGAAACTCGTATGATGGAAAATAGACCCGGGGGCCATAGGTTTCACTAGTGGCTTCTCTCAAGATAGCATAAGTATTATGGTGGGTGAACAAATTACTGTCGAGCAATTGATAGAAAAGCAAACAATTATGAGAATATCTAGGTATGATCATGTATATAGGCATCACGTCCGTGACAAGTAGACCGAAACGATTCTGCATCTACTACTATTACTCCACACATCGACCGCTATCCAGCATGCATCTAGAGTATTAAGTTCATACGAACAGAGTAACACCTTAAGCAAGATGACATGATGTAGAGGGATAAACAAATGCAATATGATATAAACCCCATCTTCTTATCTTCGATGGCAACAATACAATACATGTGTTTCCCTTTCTGTCACTGGGATCGAGCACCGCAAGATTGAACCCAAAGCTAAGCACTTCTCCCATTGCAAGAAAGATCAATCTAGTAGGCCAAACCAAATTGATAATTCAAAGAGACTTGCAAAGATAAACCAACCATACATAAAAGAATTCAGAGAAGATTCAAATATTGTTCATAGATAAACTTGATCATAAACACATAATTCATCGGATCTCGACAAACACACCGCAAAAAGAAGAGTTACATCGAATAGATCTCCAAGAGAATCGAGGAGAACTTTGTATCGAGATCCAAATAGAGTGAAGAAGCCATCTAGCTAATAACTATGGACCCGAAGGTCTGAAGTAAACTACTCACACATCATCGGAGGGGCCATGGAGTTGATGTAGAGGCCCTCCGTGATCAATGCCCCCTCCAGTGGAGCTTCAGAAAAGGCCCCAAGATGGGATCTCTTGGGTACAGAAGGTTGCGGCGGTGGAATTAGGTTTTCATGGTGGTCCTGGATGCTTGCGGGGTATATGGATATATATAGGAGGAAGAAGTAGGTTGGTGGAGCAATGAGGGGACCACGAGGGTGGAGGGCGCACCCGGGAGGGTGGGCGCGCCCCCTGCCTCATGGCCTCCTCGATTGTTTCTTGACGTCCACTCCAAGTCTCATCGATTTGGGCTGGGCCTCCGGTTAATCGGTTAGTCCCAAAAATAATATAAAAGTGTAAAAGTAAGTCCATTAACATCCAAAATAGATAATATAATAGCATGGAGCAATCAAAAATTATAGATACGTTGGAGACGTATCAATCCTCTTTGTCAAAGATGATAGGCGTGCGGGACCATTTAAGTGGCCTTTAGGAATCCGCAGTTGACTCCACAACATTGACCTCACGTGCCCATTGCTTGAGCTGCCTATGAGAGGAGTGTAAGGACGCACCCCCATCAATGCACATGGCTTTGGTTGCCTTTTGGAATTCTTGCTCACTGGTTTCTTCTTCTTCCTCTTCACCACTCTCATCATCCCCTTGTTTCTTCTCGCGACCTCTAGCGGGCTTTTCCTTCTGCTGCGGGGTCTTGCCGCGGTGGCCTCCTCTACGACCACGACCCTTCCCACCAGCACCCTCTTGGCCTCCATCCCTGTCACGCTTCTCATATTCAGCCTTCTGCTTCTTAACAAGCTGCTCAACCTGAAGGCACTCTTGGAGATCATGGCCCTTGGTGTGGTGGATCTTGCAGTATGGCCCGTCAGATTGTTCGGCTTTCTTTGCTGCTGCAGCCTCCCGGCAATCAGCGCACACAACAGCTCTCTTGCCGGGGGCCTCGGTCTTGGTTTTCTTACTGGCACTAGGATCACCAGAGCTCTCAACGGCCAACACTGATTTTTCTTTGTGCTTCCTGTTGCTCCTCCGGTTCCTCCCCTTCAGGTTGGCAGTGCCGTCATCGTCGTCCGAATTGATTTCGATGCCAGCCTCTTCTCCTGGGAGTCGCCTCCCTTCCTCAGCTCGAGCGCACTTATCTGCCAAGGTGTACAACTCATTGACGGTCTTTGGTAATCGGACACTCACCTTGGCTCGCATCCTTCTGTTGCGCACGTTTGAGTGGAAGGCCCCAAGATGGGATCTCTTGGGTACAGAAGGTTGCGGCGGTGGAATTAGGTTTTGGTGGTGCCCCTGGATGTTTGCGGTGTATATGGATATATATAGGAGGAAGAAGTAGGTCGGTGGAGCAACGAGGGGCCCACGAGGGTGGAGGGCACGCCCAGGGGGGTGGGCGCGCCCCCTACCTCGTGGCCTCCTCTATTTGGACTCTGTTTCATATTCCTTTTCGGCGAAACTCTAAAATAGGCAAAAACAGCAATTTGGGTTGGGCCTCCGGTTAATAGGTTAGTCCAAAAAATAATATAAAAGTGTAAAAATAAGCCCGTTAACATCCAAAATAGATAATATAATAGCATGGAGCAATCAAAAATTATAGATACGTTGGAGACGTATCAAGCATCCCCAAGCTTAATTCCTGCTCGTCCTCAAGTAGGTAAATGATAAAAACAGAATTTTTGATGGGGAATGCTTCCTAACATATTTCTCAATGTAATTTTTCTTTATTGTGGCATGAACGTTCAGAGCCGAAAGATTCAAGATAAAAGTTTAATATTGACACAAAAATAATAATACTTCAAGCATACTAACTAAGCAATCATGTCTTCTCAAAATAACATGGCCAAAGAAAGTTATCCCTACAAAATCATATAGTCTGGCTATGCTCTATCTTCATCACACAAAATATTAAATCATGCACAACCGCGATGACAAGCCAAGAAATTGTTTCATACTTTTGATGTTCTCAAACTTTTTCAATCTTCACGCAATATATGAGTGTGATCCATGGATATAGCACTATGGTGGAATAGAATGGTGGTTGTGGAGAAGACAAAAGAGGAGAAGATAGTCTTACATCAACTAGGCATATCAACGGGCTATGGAGATGCCCATCAATAGATATCAATGTGAGTGAGTAGGGATTGCCATGCAACGAATGCACTAGAGCTATAAGTGTATGAAAGCTCAACAAAATAAACTAAGTGGGTGTGCATCCAACTTGCTTGCTCACGAAGACCTAGGGCAATTTGAGGAAGCCCATCATTGGAATATACAAGCCAAGTTCTATAATGAAAAATTCCCACTAGTATATGAAAATGACAAAACAAGAGACTCCCTATCATAAAGATCATGGTGCTACTTTGAAGCACAAGTGTGGAAAAAGGATAGTAACATTGTCCCTTCTCTCTTTTTCTCTCATTTCATTTTTTATTTGGGCCTTCTTTTTTTTGGCCTCTTTTTTTCGTCCAGAGTCTCATCCTGACTTTTGGGGGAATCATAGTCTCCATCATCCTTTCCTCACTGGGACAATGCCCTAATAATGATGATCATCACACTTCTTTTTACTTACAACTCAAGAATTACGACTCAATACTTAAAACAAAATATGACTCTATGTGAATGCCTCCGGTGGTGTACCGAGATATGCAATGAATCAAGAGTGACATGTATGAAAAAATTATGAATGGTGGCTTTGCCACAAATACGATGTCAACTACATGATCATGCAAAGAAATATGACAATGATGAAGCATGTCATAGCAAACGGAACGGTGGAAAGTTGCATGGCAATATATCTTGGAATGGCTATGGAAATGCCATAATAGGTAGGCATGGTGGCTGTTTTGAGGAGGTACATGCTGGGTTTATGGTACCAGCAAAAGTTGCGTGCTACTAGAGAGGCTAGCAAATGTGGAAGGGTGAGGGTGCCTATAATCCATGGACACAACATTAGTCATAAAGAACTCACATACTTATTGCAAAAATCTATTAGTTATCGAAACAAAGTACTACGCGCATGCTCCTAGGGGGGTAGATTGGTAGGAAAAGACCATCGCTCGTCCCCGACCGCCACTCATAAGGAAGGCAATCAATAAATAAATCATGCTCTGACTTCATCACGTAATGGTTCACCATACGTGCATGCTACGGGAATAAAAAACTTCAACACAAGTATTTCTCAAATTCACAACTACTCAACTAGCATGACTCTAGTATCACCATCTCCATATCTCAAAACAATCATCAAGTATCAAACTTCTCTTAGTATTGAATGCAGTTATATGAAAGTTTTTATTATTGCCATGTTGTTCTAAAGGACTCTCAAAATAATATAAGTGAAGCATGAGAGATCAATTATTTCTATAAAATAAAACCACCACCGTGCTCTAAAAGATATAAGTGAAGCACTCGAGCAAAAACTATAAAGCTCAAAAGATTTAAGTGAAGCACTAGAGCAAAAACTATAAAGCTCAAAAGATATAAGTGAAGCACATAGAGTATTCTAATAAATTCCAATTCATGTGTGTCTCTCTCAAAAGGTGTGTACAGAACGGATGATTGTGGTAAACTAAAAAGCAAAGACTCAAATCATACAAGACGCTCCAAGCAAAACACATATCATGTGGCGAATAAAAATATAGCTCCAAGTAAAGTTAGCGATGAACAAAGACAAAAGAGGGGATGCCTTTCGGGGCATCCCCAAGCTTAGGCTTTTTGGTCTCCTTGTATTTTACCTTGGGGTGCCATGGGAATCCCCAAGATTAGGCTCTTGCCACTCCTTGTTCCATAATCCATCCAATCTTTAGCCAAAACTTGAAAACTTCACAACACAAAACTTAACAAGAGAATCTCGTGAGCTCCGTTAGCGAAAGAAAACAAAACACCACTTCAAAGTAATGTAATTAAATCATTATTTATTTATATTGGTGTTAAACCTACTGTATTACAACTTCTCTATGGTTTATAAACTCTTTTACTAGCCACAGATTCATTAAAATAAGCAAACAACATACGAAAAACAGAATCTGTCAAAAACAGAACAGTCTGTAGTAATCTGTAACTAACACAAACTTATGGAACCCCAAAAATTCTAAAATAAATTTCTGAACGTGAGGAATTTATCTATTAATCATCTTCAAAACGAATTAACTAAATATCGCTCTCCAATAAAAAATGGCAGCAATTCTCGTGAGCGCTAAAGTTTCTGTTTTTTACAGCAGGATCAAAAAGACTTTCCCCAAGTCTTCCCAACGGTTCTACTTGGCACAAACACTAATTAAACACAAAAAATAAAACCAAAATATAGGCTAGATAAATTATTTATTACTAAACAGGAGAAAAAAGCAAAGAATAAAAATAAAATTGGGTTGCCTCCCAACAAGCGCTATCGTTTAACGCCCCGAGCTAGGCATAAAAGAGAAGATAGACCTAGGTATTGCCATCTTTTTTGGGCAATTCTTCAATAAGACACCTATAACTCTTAGGAGTTTCTTTATTTTTATTAATTATCAAACTCCTAGGCATGAAATCAAGAAAATCATTTGTAGCAAAAGGTTCCTTAAGGATAGTGAGAAAGTTGGGGTGAACACTTATGGATTTGAGATCCGCACTTCGTTTACTAGAGGTTTCACCCTTATTTTTAGGAACATATATCAATTTGGAAATCTTAGCATTAGGAGGAGTATTTTTCACAAAAGAAAAGGCAGACCCTAGGTCGGTAATAATATCCTCAATTTTATCAATTCTAGTGGAATCTTGATCTATCTTTTCATTAACCATAGGTTCCTTTTCTTTAAAAAATTTAAGAGCAACTCCTACCTTAGATCCGTATTGGGTAATTTGGTTATGGATCCTTCTATCAAAATTTTCAATCAACTCTACGGTGGCAACTTTATTTTCAATAATTTCAAGCCGTTGCATCACGTGTTCCAACGTTAAAATAGTTCCATTAACCAAAAGAGGTGGTGGGCCAAACAAATCTATCATAGCATTATAAGAATCAAAAGTATGGCTACCCAAGAAATTTCCTCCGGTAATGGTATCAAGAATATATCTATTCCAAGGAGTGTTACCTACATAAAAATTGCGAAGAAGAACGGAAGTGGATTGCTTCCTAATAGATCTATTTTGTGCATTGCAAATTCTGAACCAAGCATCTTTTAGATTTTCTCCCTCACTTTGTTTAAAATTAAGGACCTCATTCTCGGGTGATAAAGGGGTAGATAAAGGACTAGCCATAATGACGAAGCAAGCGATCCCACACACAAGCAAACAAGAAACAAGCAAAAGAGGCAAATTAAAAAAGAGAAGGGGAACGGAAGAGACAGGGCGAATAAAATGGCAAGGGTGAAGTGGGGGAGAGGAAAACGAGAGGCAAATGGCAAATAATGTAATGTGAAGGATAAGAGTTGTGATGTGTACTTGGTATGTCTTGACTTGGCCTAGATCTCCTCGGCAACGTGCCAGAAATCCTTCTTGCTACCTCTTAAGCACTGCGTTGGTTTTCCCGTGAAGAGGAAAGGGTGATGCAGTAAAGCAGCGTAAGTATTTCCCTCAGTTTTTGAGAACCAAGGTATCAATCCAGTAGGAGACCATGAGCGAGTCACCTCGTACCTACACAAACAAATAAGAACCTCGCAACCAACGCGATAAAGGGGTTGTCAATCCCTTCACGGCCACTTGGAAGAGTGAGATCTGATAGAAATGATAATAATAAGATAAATATTTTTGGTATTTTTATGATACACATTGAAAATAAAAGATAGCAAAATAAAGTAGATTAGAAACTTGTATGATGGAAAATAGACCCGGGGGCCATAGGTTTCACTAGTGGCTTCTCTCAAGATAGCATAAGTATTACGGTGGGTGAACAAATTACTGTCGAGCAATTGATAGAAAAGCGAATAATTATGAGAATATCTAGGTATGATCATGTATATAGGCATCACGTCCGTGACAAGTAGACCGAAACGATTCTGCATCTACTACTATTACTCCACACATCGACCGCTATCCAGCATGCATGTAGAGTATTAAGTTCATAAGAACAGAGTAACGCCTTAAGCAAGATGACATGATGTAGAGGGATAAACTCATGCAATATGATATAAACCCCATCTTTTTATCCTCGATGGCAACAATACAATACATGTCATTTCCCTTTCTGTCATTGGGATTGAGCACCGCAAGATTGAACCCAAAGCTAAGCACTTCTCCCATTGCAAGAAAGATCAATCTAGTAGGCCAAACCAAACTGATAATTCGAAGAGACTTGCAAAGATAAACCAATCATACATAAAAGAATTCAGAGAAGATTCAAATATTGTTCATAGATAAACTTGATCATAAACCAACAATTCATTGGATCTCGACAAACACACCGCAAAAAGAAGAGTTACATCGAATAGATCTCCAAGAGAATCAAGGAGAACTTTGTATTGAGATCCAAAGAGAGAGAAGAAGCCATCTAGCTAATAACTATGGACCCGACGGTCTGAAGTAAATTACTCACACATCATCGGAGGGGCCATGGAGTTGATGTAGAGGCCCTCCATGATCAATGCCCCCTTCGGCGGAGCTCCAGAAAAGGCCCCAGGATGGGATCTCTTGGGTACAGAAGGTTGCGGAGGTGGAATTAGGTTTTCGTGGTGCTCCTGGATGTTTGAGGGGTATATGGTTATATATAGGACGAAGAAGTAGGTCGGTGGAGCAACGAGGGGCCCACGAGGGTGGAGGGCGCGCCCAGGGGGGTGGCGCCCCTGCCTCGTGGCCTCCTTGATTGTTTCTTGACGTCCACTTCAAGTCTCCTGGATCATGTTTGTTCCAAAAATAACTCTCCCGAAGGTTTCATTCCGTTTGGACTCCATTTGATATTCCTTTTCAGCGAAACTCTAAAATAGGCAAAAAAAAACAGCAATTTGGGCTGGGCCTCCGGTTAATAGGTTAGTCCCAAAAATAATATAAAAGTGTAAAAATAAGCCCATTAACATCCAAAATAGATAATATAATAGCATGGAGCAATCAAAAATTATAGATACGTTGGAGTCGTATCAATCCTCTTTGTCAAAGATGATAGGCGTGCGGGACCATTTAAGTGGCCTTCAGGAATCCGCAGTTGACTCCACAACATTGACCTCACGTGCCCATTGATTGAGCTGCCGGTGAGAGGAGTGTAAGGACGCACCCCCGTCAATGCACATGGCTTCGATTGCCTTCTGGAATTCTTGCTCACTGGTTTCTTCTTCTTCCTCTTCACCACTCTCATCATCTCCTTCTTTCTTCTCGCGACCTCTAGCGGGCTTTTACTTCTGCTGCGGGGCCTTGCCGCGGCAGCCTCCTCTACTACCACGGCCCTTCCCACCAGCACCCTCTTGGCCTCCATCCCTGTCACGCTTCTCATATTCAGCCTTCTGCTTCTTAACAAGCTGCTCAACCTGAAGGCACTCTTGGATATCATGGTCATTGGTGCGGTGGACTTGCAGTATGGCCCGTCAGATTGTCCGGCTTTCTTTGCTGCTATGGCCTCCCGGCAATCAGCGCACACAACAACTCTCTTGCCGGGGGACTTGGTCTTGGTTTTCTTACTGGCACTAGGATTACTCCGGTTCCTCCCCTTCGAGTTGGCAGTGCCATCATCATCGTCCGAATTGATTTCGATGCCAGCCTCTTCTCCTGGGAGTCTCCTCCCTTCCTCACCTTGAGCGCACTTACTCGCCAAGGTGTATAGCTCATTGACGGTCTTTGGTAACCGGACATTCATCTTGGCCCACGTCCTTCTGTTGCGCACATTTGAGTGGAACGCGACAATCATGGTTGTAAGGTGTATCTCTAGAATGTTAGGGCGCACTCGACTAAATCTCTGTATACACTTACGTAGATCCTCCCCTTCCTTCTGTGGAAGGACTTCCAAATCATGGGGCTGTCTAGGCTCTTGGTGGTCACCTGTGAAGGCGCCAACAAACTCACTGCACAAGTCTGCCTAAGACGAAATGGAGTTTTCCGGTAGGTGCATTAGCCACGATCTCACATTTGGCTTAAGTGCCAAAGGCAAATAGTTGGTGAACACCTACTCATCTCTATCTCCGGCAGATTGAACAACAATTGATAAATGCTCAAGAACTATGCCGGGTTTAACTTTCCTCATATTTTTCTAGTAGTTCTGGCTTGAAGACTCAGGCGGACGGCCAACAGACCAGCCGCAGCTCATGAGTGAAGGCAGGGCACCCAACCTCGAAAGGAAAATACCCGCCAACATTGGGCACGGGCTCGTCATCGTCTGGACCATTGCGCCTGTCGATTGATGGCGCGTCTTCCAGCGTTGTTCTATAGTGATGCGTGTATCTTCCTTCCGCCGGTCTTCCAGAACTCGCCGCTGATCACGACGGGTTTGCGGGTCTAATGAAGCCATTGATGTTTTGTCAGGCTCGTCAACTTATTAGGTTTGCCAAGGTTGCTGTTGGGCCTGTTGTCGCGGAGGGGATTGCACCATTAGCGTAACCCCTCAACACGGCCAATCTCTTGGGCCGCCGTCGCCGTTCGACGGGGTCGCGATGGCTCCGCATGCCGTAATTTATAGGCCTCAGGAAAGCCAATCAAACTCTGGATGGTGGCCCTCCACTCATCCATCTTGTGAGCTGTTAGTGGAAAGTTCAACAGGAGATGGGCTCGCGTCATTGCTTCCGCGACCATTCTTGGCATGGCCAGTGAGGCATATCGCACGTCGCTCGACTCTTGGTAGAACCAACAGGAGCGTCGTCGCGTTCTTGCCATCGTAGACCAGTCGCCTAGGAAGTCTGGTGGTGAGTGGGCCGCGCTTAGAGGTCAACGGCCCCATTCGGCGCCCCGCCTTGCATGTCTTACTCTAGGCAAGGCATGTGTCCCGTAGATGCGCCCGTAGTGGGCGGAACTAGAGGGTCATGGCTCGGACTGGAGTGGGTGTCACCGTGGCGACTGCGTCCGCTAGTGTGGCGGGGAGGTGGAGACTAGTCATTTCCTCCCCTCCCAGATTCTGGACCAAGCTCGCCATGATGCTACTGATGCTGCCCGCCCCCGGCACTTCTTGCTCCAGCCTCGGCCACGAGGGACACAATGACACCGCCGCCTGCACCGGTCATGTCGCCTGCGGCACCCGCCTCAACCAACGATGCCGTGGCGCCTATGGCGTCTGTGGCTGCATGTGAGGGGGCTTTCGAAGTGGAAGGATGCGCTGTCATGATGGGTTTCTTCTTGGGTGCCATGGACGAAGAAGATAATGATGAAGATCAGTGTGTTGTTCACAACCTCGGATTTGCACAAGCGCTTCCCCCTACCTGCCGCGCCAAAGATGTCATGGGAGAACACGATCACCTATGGGGCCATGAGCCCCTTGTGGTTCGGCGAGGGGAAGCTCATGTTGCACAAAGAGCAGAAGCCACGAGGCAGCGCGACGACGATGACGTGACACTGAGAAGGGTAAAACCCTACTCCTGCTTTTTGTGGATTGGATGAAGGAATCACCACAACAAGTAATGCTCGAGCCCGGCAAGGTGGCCTTGGGGGAGCAGCTACACGCGTACAAGTGTGAGGGGGTCCCAATCCCTCTTTAGGTTGCCTTGGGCCTCCTTTTGTAGCTAAAGGGGTCACCACGGTGGCAAAAGAAAATTATCTTATGATTTGACATCTAACAATGCTATCATACCTAACTCTGGCAGTTAGGACAAAGTGCATTAAATGCACTGCTAGATGTCATGTTGAGGGTGAAGCCCGACAAGCCTGCCTTGCCTCTTAACCATCTTCTGCTTATTATCTTGACACGCCTTTGTACGGGTGTCAAATGGATGCAATCTTCTTATCATTGAGCTGCCACGTGCTTAATGGGAGCCACTTAACCACCAGGAGGGCTCGACACCGCATTGATGGATGACTATCGACGTGGTGCGGTGGAATGGTGACGCCTTGGCGGGGGTTTCGGTCTTGGCGTCCCCGGCAAGCCTGCTGGGGTGATTCTTGATTTGTCCTCGGGGTAGCCTGTTTCCGAGTGTATTTTTATTCTGATTTGCGACAGTCTTTGAGTCTGACGGATGCCTGTTTGACTCTTTGCCTTGCAGATTTATACTGAGATGTACTCAGTGCCGAACGGGGAGCAAGCCCAGGAGGGAACGGAGAGTACTGACGAGAGTGGCGAGTGGTAGTCCCCTGATGACCATCAAGACGATAGTGATGACTCGGGCGCTAGTGAGGAGATCGAATCACCACCTCGCTTGGAGCATCGATCCAAGCAATCTCAGGACCCTGCGAGCGAGCGTGGCAAGGCAGTGCCTCCCAGAGCCCAAGAACACAAATGCACTCGGACTTTGTCTCCAGTGCTGACTAAAAAGGCCGCCAAGCAGCTCAAGACTGCCCCTTCGAAGCCTCGGAAGGTCTTGCCCAAGATCAAAGTGGATGTTTCCGTCACTTCTGTGTAAGTATTTTATGTTTTTCTATCTCGCGCGTTGTTTGGGAACTGTTGTGTGTTTGTCGACTCATTCTGATGCTTAACCAAGTGAGTTTCGACGCTTTCAGCGCTGCTACTTCCATGACCTCCATGGACATTGATAAGGACCAAGACGATGAGGAGACTGAGGATGCATCCACTTCCAAAGCAGGTACAACTCCATCATTTTTCTCTCATTTTGTCAACTTGTACTTTCAGTCGACTGAACTCTGACGGTCGAGTCCTTTGCAGCACCACCGAATGTCATTGATCTTCCAGACGATGATGAAGACGTGCCTCAGAAGACCATGGGAAGAAAGGGCAGGATCTTGAGCAGGAGGGCGCCTGCAAGCAAGGTATCTCAATCAACACCGGTGCCAGAACCAGTGATTCAGCAACCGGGAGACCTATCTCGGGCTTCCGTTTCTTTTGTCGATCCACTATCGACTGATCGTCCTTCGGCGTTGACTGCCCAAGACCTTTCTCTGTCCATGCAACTCCATATCTCAGATCCCCTGGCTGCTTCGACTGTTCCACCCACTCTGGTGTTTGTTACCCATCATGTCCCAGAGGACCCAGTGAGCGCTGCTAAGGAAGCCATATGCCAAGAAGGCTTTATGATGGAGCGAGTGAAGGTGGTGCATGAAGCTAGCAATGCTTCCTGTGATGCCAGCTCTACACTTTGAACTAATGTCCAGGTGAGTTGATTCCGACTGATCTTTCAGCTTGATTTTTGCTCTATTAGGGTATGGTACTTGGAAACTGCTCCTTTATTATTCGTAAGATGTCTGTGGATGAACATTTTCTATGAGTCTACACCTTGCATCTGTACACCCACTGGGTGTTTTAACTTTTGTTGAATAATTCTTCCACTTGGGTCGACTAGGTCATGTTTAGTGTATCCTTGGATCAGTGGGGGCACGCAGAGTGCACCCATTGGGTGTAGTACCCGAGACCGCCGTCGAATGTTTTATTCAGCGGGGGTCTTTGATGAATGTATGTTTGTAAAGTTCCACTCTGACTGGACGGGCCATGTCAAGTGGAAAGTCGAACCAGTGGGGGCACGCCAAGTGCACCCACTGGGTGTAGTCCCCGAGACCGCCATCGACTGCGGGATCTTTCACTTTCTTGGAGATCCACGGGCCCTTGGGTTTTCCTTTCAACTTTCCTTGGGTCACAACTGCAGCCTCGCCAGGACCTGCAGGTTCTGCTTCTGACTGGAATTCCCTCCTCCGGTATCTTGGGCGACTGGTTCGTTCTTACCACTGCGGAGTTGGTCTTCTTCTTGGCTGTTAGCGTATCGAGTGGCTATTTCCATCATTCGGGCCAAGGTCATATCTCCTGTCCGATCGAATTTCAGGTTAAGCTCTCTGTACCGAACGCCCTCCTTGAAGGCGCAAACTGCTTGGTGTTGGGATACATTTTACACTGTATGGTGAAGAGTGGTCCATCTCTGGATGTAACCCCTCAAAGTTTCATTCAGTTTCTGAACACAATGCTGTAATTCAGTCATCCCTGCAGGCCGTTTGCAAGTGCCCTCAAATGTCCTAACAAAACACTCGAGCCAACTCTTCCCAACTGAAGATACTTCCAGGAGCCAACTAATTCAACCAAGATCTGGCTGATCCTTCTAGCATCAGGGGGAGGTGATTCATGGCCACATCATCATTGCCACCACCGATCTACACAGCCACTCAGTAATCCTCTAGCCAAGTGTCAGGCTTCGACTCACCGGTGATCTTGCTAACTCAAGTCACCAACCTGAAGTTGGAGGGGATCTCTGCAGCTCTGATGGCTCTGCTAAAACACTCAGGTCCTGAAACATGTACTCTGCTACCAGTCGGACGATCTCTGTCTAGTCCTTCTCTGTGTGCTCAATTTCTGTCGACCAGACCTTGAATAAGAATCGACCTTGCATCAAACCCAGGCTCTCTTGGGTCGACTGGTACCCTTCGCTCATCACTGTACGGGCGTCTGACATCATACTGCCGAGGCACGTACGATCCACCCCTCGGAGGGGGCGTAGGCACTCGACAGCGGTCATTGCGGCCAAGCTGATGATCATACTGCTCGTGGTTCCGACTCACGTACTGCTGCTACCGGTTCCCATGACCCTCCCGCCACAGAGGTGATCTTAGGCTGTGAGCCGACTGTACTGTGTCTGCCACCACGGACCTGCTGTGAATCCTATTGCGCGGCTGAGAAACGACTGTGTTCTGCTCTCCCGCTGCCCGGAGCAGCGCTCGGATCTGCATCAAACCTCTTCTAGCTTCCGATTGGGACGGCTGAATTGACTCTGCTATACGGGCTACAGCTGCAAGATTCTGGACCGGAGTGCGGTATACCTGAGGTTCAGGCAGGAAAAACTGTCGATGCCGTCGACTGGATCCAGGAATCTGGCGTCGAGCGTGCTCGTCGAGTGAATGTTGAAGGTTCTCCAAATGCGCGCACTCAGCCAAAGTGGCCAGGCTCGTAGCCTCCAAAGCCCGAGCCTCAAAGGTCTCCCTGATGATGGGAGTGTTGAGCGCCTCCATGTTGCGACGGTATAGCTCATCCCTCTGCTGCGATGTGAGGGATCCAGGACAATATTCCTCGTTACCGTGCGATGAGCCGCCATCGCCATTGCCGCCGTCACCACGACGGAAACCAGGAGGGCTGCGCGGCGTGTCGACCATCAGGACTTCTATCGCAGGGTCACTGTTGTCGCACTCAGACAGTGTCTCAATGGAACCAGTCGAATAGTCCATAGAGTGATTCGTCGGGCTCGATTAACGCAACTTGAGGGGTGGCCGACTGATGGGCCAGCGCATGCTTCATCCACTGTTGAAGCCGCGATCGACCAGACCGCTTGCGACGGTGAGCGGCGGGGAGCGAAATGCTGTGGGAGCCGACCAATACTGGGTCGACGGCTGCCGCAGGAGGACGCCGCAAGCACTCACGTGGAAGTGTGCAGCCCCGCGGACGGGAAGGGCCTCGGCGTCGAGGGGGGGCTCCTAGAGCTAGGTGGAGTCATCGGCGATGAACACGAGCGCGTCGAGACGGATCTCCTGGCCCAAAGCTAGACCACCACCGGAAACCATGATGATGAAGATCGGAAAAATTGCAACCTCGCCGAAAGTCGCCAAAACACCTGCCCCAAGGTGGCGCCAACTGCCGTGGGAGTAAGTCTGACAATAATATAGGGGGTATGTAAGAGGAGGCAAGATCCTAGCTACGACGTGATTGTGCATGCAAGGTTTTTGAGTTCAGGCCCTTCTCGGAGGAAGTAACAGCCCTACGTCTTGGTGCCCGGAGGCTGGTCAACTGGATTATGCGTGAGAGTTACAAGGGGTGCGAACCCTTGTCCTAGAGGAGGGGGTGGCTTATATAGAGTGCGCCAGGACCCCAGCCATCCAACATTACATAGGGTTCAATGTACATTAAGACGGGACGTTACTGGTAACGCCAGTTATAAAGAGCTATAAATGTTCTTTAAGGCTGCAAACTGAATGCCTGACCATTGCCATCCGGAGTGACTTTAGGTCTTGTGCATTCCAAGTGGTTTCTTGTATGGTCGAGTGACTTCATCTTGGTCGAATGGAATTGGGGTTACCGAGTGAGGTTGGAGGTCGAGTGGATTGCATCCCTTGGTTAACTCAGTCAGTTTCTTCCGTTGTATCGTGAATGTCCTTTACTCTAGGGCAGTGTCCTTGGGTAAGGCATCTAGGTTAGGCCTATGACCATACCCTAGGTACATGTCATCGTCAGTAGGTGAATAGCGGGGGTCATTAACCAGACACGGTTCTGTATTGGAAACCGTAAGCTATTATCTTCACGCACGGATTTTGCTGCAGGAGTCACGTGTAATTCAAACTACAATACTCGTAAATTCCGGCGAACAGCGTGTGAACTGTACCCATCGATCTAGATTCCGGCCACCAATAAATACTATCTTGCTCACGTCATCCCACCTGCATTCTCATCAACATCCTCCCCTCGCTCGCCCTCTCTCTCAAATCTCTACCATGGAGCTACCAGTCTACCCACGCGCCGACGAGGAGTCGCCGCCCCCCGAGGATGCTCACTCGAATAGCAGCGACAAGGACCCCTACGCGCCGCCGCACGAGGTTGCGCTA
>NC_041392.1:341884286-341888170 GCF_002162155.2 Triticum dicoccoides
AGTACAATCTTTGTCTGTGGAAGTCGCTGGCGCCGGCTGAGAAATCAAGGCAAGTGGCGTTCAAGAAGGAGATGGCGAAGGAGGAAACCGGGTACCAGGGAGCCCGTGATGCCGCCTGGACAAAGGAGGCTACGGAGTTTTGGAGGCGGGCGCATCGTGGTGCGGAGGAGGTGTACGAAGACGGGTACTTCGCGAGGAAGGTCATAGGTATTGGGTGCCTTGTCGCTGCGTGGAGGTGGGCCGATAAGCTCTAGCGTGCCACCGACGAGGAGCTCTGGTGGGCACCCAAAGAAATGGTAAGATCGTTCGCGCGCGTCGCCAGTATAAGGCAGATCGGTACGTCAAGCGCTGCGAGGCGGAGGAGGCGGAGTACTGCCTCCGCACTGGGAATATGCCGCGCACCAGGGAGCTGTTGGCGAGGGGTTGCCAGAATACTGGCCCCGGGAGGGATTATTAGTTTTAGTATTGTTCATTTTCAATTTTATGCATTGTACCTAGTTGTTAAGTATCATCATGTATATGTGATGACATTATATATATATTCTGTGATGAACTAATGAACAATTAATATATATATATATATATATAGGGTGGGTCTATTATGATAACACCCCTTAAAAGTCTTATTATGATAACACTTGGCTTATTCTGATAAAAAAAAGAACTACACAAGTGCGCCGAACCGAACTGCACGGCGACAAAACCTACCACCTACCCCAGTAGTGCCCAACACGACGCACCCCACGCTCACACACAACCCACCTCCTCTCCCACCTTCTTCCTCCTACGGTTGCCAGAGCCCCGCATCGCCCTGCCTTCCTCTGCGCGCCGCCGCGCCGACCACCCAACGCAGCCTCGATCCGCCGAGCCACCTCCGCCTTGCCCTGAAGCCGCCGCTGCTGCTGCCAGGGCCCCGCCCCACCCCAGAGGCCCTTGAATCTCCGTGCCAACCGCCGCCCTCCCCGGCATCCCTCGCCAGAGGATCGGCCACCCCCAACCTCCCTTGCCGCCAGATCGGGCCGCCCCGGCCTCCCTTGCGCCGGATACGGTCGTCCCCGGCCTCCCTCTCCGCCGGATCGGGCTGCCCCGATCTCTGTTTGCCGTCCCCGCGGCCTACTGATGTCACCGTGGCCCTCTCCTCCCCAGATCCAGTGAGCCTCCCATGGCCCTCTCCTCCCCATACCCCGCCGCAACTGGCCAGCAGCCTTCCTCCCATGTCTCGCCGGTGCTACATCATACGGCGCGGATCCGGTTGCACCGCCCCAGGCGCCCTGGCGCATCCCATGGCCATGGCGGGATCCCCACTGCCGGCGTGCCCCTTCCCACCAGCTGCCCTGATGGCCGCCTCCCCCGTCCTCTTCTGCTCCATTGCCAAACACCACCGCAGGTACGAATGAGGTCAATCGGCGGCGAGGTTCAAGCAAGTTTTCCCTGTAATTCCAGCGAGCAGTTCGGCTAGCGCGGCCATGCGGTTTGGCCAGGCCATGGCTTCAGTTCATCGGTGCGCTGCCGCGGGTGGGGTCATCCTCTCCTACTCCGGCCGAGATCCATGGCCACTGAGCCCCCTTCCTTCGCTCCCACGTATGTGCAACAGTTGAGCACCCACCAACCCCGATATGTGTGTCCTCCATTGCTCTGTCCTCGCCGACATGCTCGCACGAACAGGGAGTTAGCTTAGTTGTTTATTGCCGTCCTCTTCTGTTATTGCCACTGAACCTCCACGAGTAGGAGTTCAGTTAACTCCGTAGTTCTATTTTTGTTTAACTTGTGCCATGCAGTTCGCTATGTAAAATTGCAGTGAATTTTTTGTACTTTTATTTCTGCTCATGTTACAGAGATGTTCTAATTTGTTGCAGATTTTGGTTGCAAGTGTAAAGAGAAAAAAGTGATTCAGTGTGGTACATGATGATATGTAGTTTTAGCACCGCAGTCACGCAGGCCATGGAGTGTGCGTCACCGTCCGTGGGCGTGTGCAGTGCGGCGCGTGGGTGCTTGCAGTACGCAACCCGCCTATTCAACTGATTTTTTTGATCTAGCTAGTGTTGATTTTGTGTGTATGTATGTGTGTGGCTGTGTAAAACAAATGGGTGAATGTATTATCTCCATGAGCATCATCAGCAGCCATAGACAGTGGCGCAAAACATAAAGTGTGCATGTAGTTTGGTTAGCTTGTTCTTGCAGTACTTTGTTTTTGTTTTGTGAGGTTCACTTGTTCTTTAAATTATTCAGCGAATGTTGGTGTGAGGTAAAATTATTATGGTGGAAAAAAAAGTAATTTTAAATGCAGTCCGCTCGCCTCATTCATGCAGCTTACTAACATTGACCATGCTAGATCAAATTACAAAAAAGGAAAGTTAACAAGCCACAAAATAATTACGGAGTTCAATTTGCTACATGTCGCGGTTTACTTGCCCTCATCCATGCGGTCCACTCTCGTTCATAAAAGAAGTTGGAAAGGGGACAACAAAAACCTATGTGGTTCATTTTCCGTAGTGTCGTGGGTCATTTACTCCCAAAACTCCCAAAAACTCGTCTAAGATCATGAAGTTCGCTTGACTGTCTGATGCAATTCGGTTTTCGTCCAATGCAATGCGGCTTTCTGTCGGATGAATATCATGAAGTTCGCTTGACTGTCTGATGCAGTGCGGTTTTCGTCCGATGCAGTGCGGTTTTCTGTCGGGCGAAGTTCACTCGTTGATTTGGGTATCGCGAAAAACAAAGTGTCCGCATTGCGGTAAATTTGAAATTCCTCTTAATCCGTAAAGAATTACAGAGAGTGTTCTACATGAAAAAGTTGCGCCTCGTCGATATCTTTCCAACGGCGCATCGTTTGAATCATTCCGATCAGCGATTTGTAAAAATTTCGCAAAAAAACGGCCGCTGCCACTCGTCGTCCGCCGCATGATTTTCAAAATTAACTTAAAACCATAAGGAATCTCAAAAACATTTCAACATATGAAAGTTGCGCCTCATCCATAGCTTTTCAACGGTATATTACGCCTTATTTCGACAAACGGTGAAAACTGGAGCGAAAACAGTACCGAAAATTTGATTTTTTTTGAAAAACAGAATTCCGCGATTTAGTAAATTTGAAACTGCTCTTAAACCATAACGAATTAGAGAAAACAATACTTATGAAAAAGATGCGCCTCGATGATATCTATCCAACGGTGTATCATTTGCCTCATTCCGACGAGCGGTTTAGAAAAAACGCGAAAAAACGCTCGCTGCCACTCTTTATGGGCCGCACCGTTTTTGAAACTGCTCTTAAACCGCGGGGAATCTCGAAAAGTGTTCAACATGGAGAAGTTGCGCCTAATCCGTAGCTTTGGAACAATATATTACACGCCTCGTTCCGATAAACGATTAAAAAATTAGAGCGAAAACAGTACCGAAAAAACACTACACAAAGTTTTTTCCGGCACGAAGTTCACTAGTCTCTGTAATGCAGTGCTCTTGCTAAAGAAAGTGCAGTGCCCTCGCGTTGAGCATGCAGTGCGGAAGTGTTATCAAAATAACTATTCTGATAATATTATCAGAATAGACGGGCTGTATATATAATACTATTCTGAATAACTATAGGGTGGGTCTATTATGATAACACTCTTAAGAGTCTTATTATGATAACAACGGAGCTTATTCTGATAACATTGCTCCGCCCCCGACTGGAACCACAACCACCACCCACTGTTCCCCACCCCGAGCGCACCCACCCCCGTCCTACCCACCTTCTTCCCCGCATGCCAGCACATCACACGCCCCAACCTCCCTCTCCGCCTTCTGCCACCACCACACCTCGCCCCAATCCCCTCCCGCGCGCTGCCATCCTGAGCCGCCATGGCTTTCCCCGACACCCCTGTACTTCATGGTGGAGCGCACCTGCC
>NC_041392.1:341888416-341971670 GCF_002162155.2 Triticum dicoccoides
CGTCCGGATCGAGCAACTCCCCGCACGAGCCGTCACGACCACCACCAAGTGCTCCCCCAGCCAAGCTCCCCACAAACCCCTCCCTGATCCAAACCACCTCCGTCAACCCTGCCCCACGATGATCGGATCCGCCTCTCCGACGGCCAGATCGACCTCTCCCACACCGGCGGCCGTCGCCCCTGCTTCCCTACCTTCTTCTCCACCGACGGCCACCACCAGCGCCAAGCTCCACCCTCGCCCTCATCTCCCCCATGCGCCAAACCCTTCCACTCCCACACCACGCGAGCTCCCTTCCCCTTCCTCCGACTACAGCGTAACGATGTTGATGGGCACACTGGGGCTCACCTCGTCTACCCCCGTGTGGTCCACCCCCGGCTCTGCTGCAGCCCGCCCTCCCTGCTGGGAGATTCTCCCAAGCGCACAGGCCGCACCCTGCTCTTCTCCCCTTCTGACGAAGAGACAAACATGCGAGCCTTTGGGCCATGCAGTTCGGAAAGCTTTTTTTGTTTGTTTTTTCAGATTTGGCATTGATGTTTCAGGTCAACGCCATTGTGCCTCATCTGCCGAGTGCAGTACTCACCTCACCGCGCTGCAGTCCGTATTTCCAGTGCATGCAGCTCGCAACCCG
Organism: Triticum dicoccoides; assembly: GCF_002162155.2. Taxonomy (NCBI): domain Eukaryota; kingdom Viridiplantae; phylum Streptophyta; class Magnoliopsida; order Poales; family Poaceae; genus Triticum; species Triticum dicoccoides. The sequence continues at coordinate 341,889,045 of NC_041392.1, forward strand.
TCAATGTGTTGTCAAGCAAAAATTTTGCAGTGCACTTGCCCATGAGAAGTTCACTTCTTTTTCTAATGCACTTTGTTTCATTTGTGGCTCTCGAAAACATGCATAGAAGAAAAAAAAATTAAGTGCAGCTCACTTGTTTCATTGCTGTAGTGATCTTTTATCTCCGGGCGGTTCACTATGTTGCCAAGTGCAAAAACAAAATGGAAGAAAACAAAACTGGAAAAAGTTGACTTTTTAATGTAGCTCACTCTGTTGTTTGTGTGCAGTAGAAAGAAAATTGGAAAAGAACAATTGATGAAGTACACTCACCTCGTCCCTGCATTGAGGCGATAAAAGGAAAATAATGTGGTTCACTTTTCATAGTATTGAGGTTCACCAATGCTCGACATGAAGTGCACTCCACCTCGTTTGGAAAAATTTACGTCCCATAAAAAATAAATCATGCAGTGCACTTGCCCGCCTGATGAAGTGTGTGTTTTAGTCTAAAGAAGTGCACTCCACCTCGTTTGGTAAAAATTATGTCCCACAAAAAAAGAAATCATGCGGTGCACTTGTCTGTTCAATGAAGTGCGGTTTTTAGTCTAAATAAGTGCGGTTTTCTGTCTGATGCAGTACAGACCGTTTATGGTAGTCTCGAGGTTCACTTTTCATAGTCTTGCGGTTCACCAACACTCGACATGAAGTGCACTCCACCTTGTTTAAGAAAATTTACCTCCCACAAAAAAGAAATCATGTAGTGCACTTGTTTGTCCGGTGAAGTGCAATTTTTAGTCTAAAGAAGTGCGGTTTTCAGTCGGATGCAGTACATACGACGATTTTGGTGTCGCAAAAACAGAGTGTCCGCATTTCGGTAAATTTGAAACGGCTCTTAAACCGTAAGGAATTAGAGAGAGTGTCCTACATGAAAAAGTTGTGTCTCGTTGATATCTTTCCAACGGCATGTCATTTGAATCATTTCGACAACCGGTTTGTAAAAATTTCACGAAAAACAGCCGCTGCCTCTCGTCGTCAGCCGCACAATTTTAAAATTAACTTCAAATCGTAATGAATCTCAAAAACATTTCAACATATGAAAGTTGTGCCTCGTCCATAGCTTTTAAACGGTATATTACACGCCTCGTTTCGACAAACGGTTAAAAACTGGAGCGAAAACAGTACCGAAAATTAAAAAAAAATTGAAAAACAGAATTCCGCGATTTAGTAAATTTGAAACTGCTCTTAAACCGTAACGAATTAGAGAAAACAATAGTTATGAAAAAGATGCGCCTCGGCGATATCTATCTAATGGTGTATCATTTGCCTCGTTCCGATGAGCGGTTTAGAAAAAAAAGCGAAAAAATGCCCGCTGCCACTCTTTGTGGGCCGCATCGTTTTTGAAACTGCTCTTAGACCGTGAGGAATCTCGAAAAGTGTTCAACATGGCGAAGTTGCGCCTAATCCATAGCTTTTCAACGGTATATTACATGCCTTGTTCCGATAAACGGTTAAAATTTAGAGCAAAAACTGTACCGAAAAAACACTACGCGTAGTTTTTTCCGACGCGAAGTTCACTAGTCTCTGTAATGCAGTGCTCTTGCTAAAGAAAGTGAAGTGCCCTCACGTTGAGCATGAAGTGTGGAAGTGTTATGAGAATAACTATTCTGATAATATTATCAGAATAGACGGAGTGTATATATATATATATTATGAATTCCATTTTCTATCTACTTTTGTATACTAATTTGAATCTAGCTATTATCATCCACATATACAGAATGGAAAGTGTATATACACACATTGAAAAAGAACATATAAGAACGGAAAACAGAGTACACACATTGAAACAGAGCAATAAACAGAGCAATACAACGATTGCTGTGAATACATAGCTATCCACGTCGAAACGGGTGAACAAAATAAAACGCGTCTATGAGAACATGACCAGCAGCCCTTGCCTACGGTAGCTCTTGGCTCTGCCTGAACTCGTGCAGGCGTTCGTCCAAGCGGTCGACACGCTCGCGGTACATCTGGAGTGCGATCTGAAGCTTCAAGTTGGCTATTTCATCGGAGATCACCAACTCGAGGATGCGACAGCCATTTTCCTCTACAGCGCCCAGGTGGACACCTGGGCCATGGAGGTGGTCGAGCCTACCGACCAGCGCGTTGGCATTGAGCGGACCGCAGCCAAGGCGAACGACACGACCCATGCGAATGGCACGGCGGGCATCCGGTGCAAGTACGGCGCAGCCGGCCTCTGGTGCAAGTACGGCGCAGAGGGCCTCTGCCCACTCCTGGCGAGGAATGGGGGTACTGATGGGACATGTACCCAGCTGCGACGCCCTGTCGACAACAAGCAAGCGCCGATGGATCCGCTCCAGCTGTGTGGCGCGCCGCGCCTCTCCCTCTGTGGCGCGCCGCGCCTCTCCCTCTGTGGCGCGCCATTGATCATGTTGAGCTGCGAGTTGCAGCCTGTCTATGCTGACATGCCTATCTTGATCCGCGGCGCTGAAGCACCATGCGCCAAAGGTCTGCTCAACCCTGGTGATGACGCGCATCACAGCGTCGTCCATCACGTTGCCGGGGAGCGCCTCGGCCTTGACGGGCTGTGGCGCCTGCTCGTTTTCCTCATCGACGAGGCGATGCTTTGGTGGGTTGGCATGCTTGGAAAATGTGGATGTGCTCCAGGCTGCGCTTGTTGCCTCCGTGCGTCACGTGCCACCTAGGTTTATGTGCAATATCGCTGGGTGGCGGCAAACCGGTGAGGAAATGGCGGGAAATGGTGGCGTGTTCATAAAATGCCATCAATTAATGGAAACTTAGCATAGAAGGAACATCGAGCTAGCATAAGAAGTAGATGATAATCAGATGATCGTTTATCCTAGTTAATTATGCATGTAATAGTTTACTTTCATGTGTGGAAATGTCATGTGTGTATTAGCCAGCTATGTAATTGGATGTTTGCCGCGTATTACACACATCTTGTTTACGTGAAACGTTTCTGTTCTCTTGGCTCAACACAAACAATTTATCAGAATGATTTGTATGCCCTCCATTGCACACACTTTGATCTGGTTGAGTTGTTTCTGTGGCATTGCCTAATCGAAAATAGTTCATCCGAGTGACTCATATGCCATATATCGCAGACACCTTGATCTGGCTGACTATTTCTGTTGTGTTGCCTAATCACAAATAGTTCATCTGAGTGAACCATAAGCTGTATATCGCACATGCCTTCAACTAGCTGCCTGTTTCTTTTGTTCTGCCACATCACAAACAGTTAATTGAACTGAACCGTGTGCCCTGCATCACACATGCAACTAAAATCTGAACCATGTTTGATGCATCTGTCATCGCAAAAGCTTTGAACCTTTTTTGACGGTTATTTTACACCACTGTTTGCGATTATTGCATCGCACACAGTTTCGTCGAAGGGTTTCTGATCGTAGTGTCGCGTTAGCAGCAACCTGCAGTAGTGTAAATAAAAAGGTTACTGCAGAAAAAGAACTGTAGTGACTACCAGCAAAAAAATAAACAAGACAATAAGGAAATAAATAAGCAAGAAACTTACGCTGGGCTATTATGGATATCACAAATATTACATCCAATGCGCATCAAAGTTCGCCATCGGTGCAAATGTAGTGAACAAAGCAGCATATTACATACACTGGGCGTCTAAATTGGACACCAGTGAAAATAAATGTGGCAACAAAACAAGTTCAGAACTAAAACCACGTCAGAAGAGCTCAAGAAACGCTATCCTAGATACCCACCATGCTAGCAAGAAGCTTAGCAAGCTTATTAGTTTTCTCTTGTTTGACACTAAAATTGTCTAGTGCTTGCTGTTGCACTAGAAAGTATGCATCTGAATTCTGCAGGAACTTCCTCAGTCCTTCGGCTTCTTGCCATAGCACAGCTAACTAATTCCTTTCAGCTTGTAGCTGAGATTGAAGAAGCTGAAGTGATTCAGGTAGCGAGTTCAAAGAGATTGTGCCTGCGCTAGTGGCTAGTAACTCGAACACTACATCAATGCAGGACTTTGGGGTTGTCTCACTATCTACAAGATAGTTTTTATCACCTTTCTTGGAGACCAACAGGGTTGTCTCACTATCTTGAACCTTATCTGCATTACTTTCTCTACCATTGCATAATGGGGTGCTCTTCTCCAATATGATGTTCGCATTCTACAAGAGAAACAAGCAGACACATCACAAGTTTAGCATGTAGTATATGAAACTCATTTTGGTAAACCAGTTCACTAAAAAGGTGGACAGGATAACAACATGAAATAAACATATATCTATGTACTATTGTCACTATATTGTGCATATCATTCTAGTTTATGTTGCCAAATCAAGATAGAGACACAGTTCAAATCATATATTTTAAGACACAACAACATAGACAGAATATAAGTGTGGGAAACTACACATCACTGGCAACACATGTAATGTGCATGACATGAGAACATAACTATTTATACAACTGAAACTGAAATCAACATAGAGCAAGAAGTTAGAACAACAATCCAGTTAAAGAAATAGGTTTAAAACATACCTTTTGCGCCATTGGAGTTTCAGTTGGATCCTTCAAATTTGAAATTTGTTGGTATGAGTAAATATAGTGATGCAAGAGCAAAGGACTATAGACCATAGCTATGGAATCTGACCTAAGAACAGTTGCTCTTCTGCTTTAAACGTGGAGTTTGGGTTCGCTGTGGTGGTCTTCGTGCTTTGGGCACTACGGTTGCTTTACAAACTGCTCATGTGGGGGTACTCTGTGGTGGACATGGTGCTGTGTCAACTAGAAGTGGGTTACTATCCGCTGGGGTTGGGGTTAGATGGGGTGTAGCTAGTTCTCTGTCCAATGTTGTAAAGGTACAATCTGGAAGAGTCTCGATTATGTGTGGTGGGGCTAGTTCATGGGCTAGTACAACCATGGTTCTATATGCATCGACGGGTAGCACCGTTTTTTGTGAAGGACGTGGGTTTTTACTCCCTTAGATACTGCCATCACCCCCTCCAATTCAAATGGGTGGTAAACAAGAAAAGAAATTGAAAGTACAAATATTGTATGATAGACAGATGTGGTAATTCACATATATGTTGTCTAACCAAACAGGACAGCATGACACAATTTCACATGTATGATGGGTAACTAAAAATGATAGCATGACATAGTTTCAAATATATGATGGATAACTTAATAGGATATAATGGCATAATTCAACATATGATGAGTATCTAATCAAGATGACATGACAAAACTATATGATGTCTTTCTAAAATAGGTTGAGATGAAATAATTCACATACATGTTGTCTAAGTATACATGATGACATGATATAATTCACACAATTGATTCATATACTAAGCAGCTGGCACTCGCATGTATGATCTCTAAACTAAGCAGATGGCATTGAATATTGTGTATATGATGTCTAAACTAAGCAATGCAAGACACCATATGCATGATATGAGAAATATAAACATTGCAAGTTAAGAGCATACACCTCAGGTGGGATATAGGACCGGTCATCTGTCTCTAAATCCTCCTTTGAGGAGCTAGTTGTAATCATCGTGATATATGCTTCAACAGGTACCATTGTCTGCTCTGAAGACCTTGTTTTCACTCCAGATTTTTCCATAACTGTCTCAAATGGCTGATACACATGAAGAGTAGTTCAATATACACAGATTGTTGACAAATGGAATATGTAATGAAAAAAGGATGGCATGAGATAATTCACATATATTATGCCTGGCTACATGGCGGTGATAATTCACATATATGATAACTGGCTAAAAACATGGCATTGCATAATTCACATATCTGATTTTGAAAGCAAACACGAGGCATTCACACAAAGCATGTCTAATCTAACAAGATCGCATGGCAATGCAAGACACCATGTACATGATATAGGCAATATAACCCTGCCAAGTTAGAGCACACACGTTAGGGGGAATACAACTGGTCATCTGTCTTTGAATGCTCCTCTGAGGAGCTACCTGTAACCAGCAAGATATCTGCATCGACAGGTAGCACTGACAGCTTAGAAGACCTTATTTTCACTCCAGATTTTCCCATGACTGACTCAAATGGCTGATGCACAGGAAGAGTAGATGAATGTATAAACATTGTGGACTAATGGAATACATTATGAAAAAATATGGCACGATACAATTCACATATGCGATGACTGGCTAAATAGGATGGCATTGCATGATTCACGTATATGATGCCTGGCTAAAGAAGATGGCATTGCATAATTCACATATACTCCCTCCATTCCTAAATATTTGTCTTTTTAGAGATTCAAATGGACTACCACATAAGGATGTATATAGACATATTTTAGAGTGTAGATTCACTCATTTTGCTCCGTATGTAGTCACTTGTTGAAATCTCTAAAAAGGCAAATATTTAGGAACGGTAGGAGTATGATATAGAAACCGAAGAGGTGTCATTCACACAAAGCAAATCTAAACAAAGCTGATGACATATAAGTTGTATAATGTAAGCAATGTGAGGCGCCATATGCATGATATGACCAACATCAGCATGTCAGGTTAGAGCAAACACCTCGGGGGTAAATAGGAGTGGTCGGCTCCCTCTGAATCCCCCTCTAAACAGTTATCTTCCTATGGAATACAATCTGGAATGGGGGGAACTTCACCCACCATGGAGCGGCGTCTGCAAGACATTACAATCCCATGTAACGGTCTTCTCTTTTTCTCTACATGTTCAGTACAATTGTGTACAATAACTGACATGCATAATAAAAAACATAGTTAGATTATGTAAGGCCTAAGGGGTGCATGCAGAAATCAAGACTGATGGTAGCAAACGAGTGGATACATACAAAACTAATGATACCAGGCAGATTATAGCTTCAATTTAAAAAGATAGACGATGGATCATCTACTGTTTGTTGCCCACCCAACATGAACCACATAGAAGACCCCGGATGAACCAGATAATAGACACATAATATTCGTTGCTACCTTGATATGTGCCCCATAGGCATTTTAAACTCAAGTTTGAACATTAGTCTGGACCTGACTCGGAGTCTAAGAGGTGAACAAGATGATAAAGTAGCACGTAATAATAACCGATGTATAACGTAAGCAGACACGAAAGAGTGTGACCTCTCTTCCGGAACTGTGTAGTCCTCAGGTTCATCCGCTCACTCGATGATAGTAATGCAGTTGGTGTGGCTGCCGGCAATAGGGAAGATGATCTGAGGCGGCGAAAGAAAGTCTACAGGGCGAATCTCTGCTGAAGTGCACGCTTCTGTCGATGGTGCATCTCAGGTGGGGTGGATGATGGCACGTCAGGAGCAGTACATAACACACAGAGTTTTCTTTGACACCTATTTGAAAATGAAGTAAATCTGTAAGGGCTGCTTAAAATGGGAGGATTCTAAAAACGCAGGGACAGGAAACACATGAATAGGATAGGAATGCACATGCACAACAGAGCATTTGCAAACATAGGATTTCTGTCAACCTGGGTGTTTGGTTCACATGAATTGGAAGAACACAGGAATGGAGAACATGGTCAAATTAAAGTCAAACCACATGAAAATGTGAAATAAGAATCTTATTATGCCAGTAAAGCAATTAGTCCTTTTCTTCATGCATATTAATTTGAAAAGGACGTCCAGGTGGATATTAAAATTCCTACATTTTTTCTTTGAAAGAGACACCAAAGGAAAAATATATCCTCTAGTTTTGCTTTGCTCCATTCCTTCTAACCAAATGCATGAATAATAGTACCATAGCAAAGTTTCCAATTTCTATGTTTTCCTTCACTTTTTCTTTGAAACAGTGGCGATTCTAGTAGGCAGTCTTCAACAGGCTGAAGCCTTCCCTAAAAATATTTTGTGAGCTAAGATTTGGTCCACATGAGTATCATATAATGGCTATCTTGCTAAACCGATTCAAATTGTGGTTCAAAAGAGCATTTAGTTTTCTCCCTGTTAACTTTGTGACTATGATTCATTTATTTCTAGATTTGTAACTGCTTTGAACCAAAGGATCCCTGAGGGATTGACATGAATGCAGAGTAACAAAGTGATGCGACGAGTGTACAACCTTTTTGGCATAGCCTTGTCGACCTCAACATCATTGTGTTGGACGTGGAGGACGGTGATGCTGGTGTGACTGTCGGAGGCGGGGAAGAAGATCTTAGGCCTCTGGAGTCGGCGCCGAGGGTACTGCTCTGCTGTGGTGGACGGTTCCGTCATTGGAGCAGCTCCGGTGAGGTGTACAACGGCAAGGCTGAAGCAGGACAAGACAGACAATGTTAATCTGAAGTGGGACTCTAATAGCATCCGCAATAGATGATGTAAAATACATCACCAAAAAGTGCTAGATGTAGAATGCATCAGCCACGCCACGACCGCTCCGATAGATGTTGTAGTACGGTTTACTCTGAACTTAACTAAAGAAACTTAAATTTACAGTCAAAACTGAATTTTACTGCCAAAACTGATTGAACTAGTAGCAGGGCATTGCAATAGAAGTTTAGGGCGTTCGAGCACTAGTAGCAGAGAGTATTGATCTAAATCAACAGTCGCTCAAGCAGGTAACGCACTAGCAGAGAGCAACTCGTGCAGCAGCACCGCGAGCGAGTGCTAAAGCAGCAACTCCCGTAGCTGCCACAGTTCATGCAGCAGCAGCAGCGAGAGCAAGAGCAGAGCAGAGCAGCAGCACAAACGAGAGCAAGAGCGGAGCAGTAGCATGAACGAGAGTAAGAGCGGAGCAGCAACACGACCAATAGCAATAGCAGTAGCACGAACGAAAGCAAGAGCAATGCAGCAGCGCGACCGACAACAAGAACAGAGCCAAAGCGTGAGCGAGAGCTAGAGCAGTAGTAGAGCGAGAGCAGCAGGAGCTAGTGCTGGTGTGGAAGTCGCCGCCGAGGAAGCAACGACATGGGGGAGAGACGCCGTGGAGGAAGTTGCTGGCGATGGCACCGTTGATGGAGACCCGCCATGCACTACGAAAAAAGATACATATGTGACATTCTGGGTCGAACGAAAAAAAAATCTGTCATACTTATGACACTTCTATGACGATAATTGTGACAAAAACCGGTATCATCATAGATGTGGTGGGCTCCTACTTCTATGAAAAAAAATCATGACAGAAAATGGGCTTTTCATCCTGGGTGGGCCAGAGACGCAGCTGCATGACATTCTTTGGGCCGTCCATGACGGAAAAAACTATGGTAGAAGCGAGGGCGAGGAAAATATCGGGGAGTTCCCTGTTATGGTGGGTGGTCGGGGGCCGAGCGATGCGTGTCTCTCTCGTACAGTTTCGCATGGGTGCGAGGCATTGGGCTCTAACTGAACCCGAGCGAGGCATTTGCCTACTGAACCTGAGAGATTGCACTGCAGGCTACGCGTTACTGAACCTAAGCGATTGATCGATGGCTGTTAACTAAAACCCATCGAGTGATTCCTTCACTACTAGTGCTAACTGAAGCCGATCGATGCTGCGTCTGGATGAACAGTGAGTGTTGTTGGGGGGTTGGATGAATAGTTCTTGGTGGGGGTGTATGAACAGGACCCCGATCGATCGAGCCGATTGGGGGTGGATGAACAGGACCCCGTGGAGGGCTGGATGAATAGGACACCGTGGAGGGAAGGTTGAACAGTAGCCCGTGGAGGGTTGGTTGAACAACAGGCGGTGGAGGGTTGGATGAATAGTAGCTTGTGTAGGGGTGGTTGAACAGGACCCCGTGGAGAGGGCTGGTTGAACAGTAGCCGGTGGAGGAGCGCGCGGTGGAGGCTGGATGAACAGGAGCCCGTGGATGAATAGTCACAGGTGGAGGCTGGAGGAGGTCGACGGTGGATGAACAGTAGCCCGTGGAGGCTATAGGAGGCCGATGGTGGAGATGGACGGTATCCTGTGGAGTCCCATTTTGCGGTACGCTACACCCCTCCTGATGAATAGGACCCCCGTTTCGGCCGTAGCGCTCCAACACAAGTCTTTTCCTCCGTTTGGCGGTATGCCACACCACTCCTGATCAACAAGACCCTGTTTCAACCATAGGAGGTCCAAGAGAAGTCCGTTTCCTCCGTTTTGTTGTACGCCAGACCCCTCCTGATGAACAGGATCCCGTTTCGACTGTGGCCGGTTGAACACAAGGTCGTTTCCTCCGTTCTGTGGTACGCCAGGCCTCGCTTCCATCGGTTATTCCGTCCAAGCCAGTTGGCTCCCAATGAACACGACGACACATTCCGTTCTGAACCAGGCGGTTGTACGTACGTGGCCGTATTTACTTTCTTGCACCCTGGCCACTGTACGTACGTGTACATGCTACGTGCGCGCCTCTACTATGACATGTGCCCTTCCTTACACGGCCGTGGTTCATCGCTACAGCCTGTAGACAGATCGATCGTATGTACATACACGTTCGCGACCAGAATGACAATGCTACGTACGCTTTGACCAGGTGAGTCCCGACTGTCGGGCACTTCCTTTGCGTGCGAATATGTATCTGGCGGGTCCCAGCAGTCAGGGTGCGAATCATTTTTTGCCCGTAATATGGACGCACTTCCTTGTGTGCAAAGATATAGCTGGTGGGTCCTAGCAGTCAGGGGGAAACATTTTTTTCATGAAATATGGTGGCCCGTCCGGTTGTTCCCTGCTGTCAGGTGGAGGAATCATTATTTTCCACGTAATAAGCAGGCACTTCCTTGCTGCGGCCGTGGACCCAGCTGCCAGCCTCTCCACATATAGTACTCTTTCGATGGAAGTCGTTCCTGACCACGCTGCGCCAAGAGCACTAGGGTGGTGGACGACGACGAGGCCTTGGAAGGGGACGACGCGGAACCGGGGAAGACGCGACAGTGGATGCCCACGCTGAGAGGAGTACGAGGGTTCACTGGTTCGGCTTTGGTGTGAGGCTGCCGTCACCGCAATGCCTGGCTAGCGGTGGGAGTAGTAGGGGCGGTGAGGCCTCCGTGGCAGCACAACCGGCCACGGGACGCAAGAGCACGCGGTGGTTTGGACGGCTGGAGCTAGAAAATCAGATGTTGAAGAAGCAGGACAACCGTTGGATATTAACAATCCAACGGTCACTGGTGATAGAATCGTTTGTTGACTAAGTCGACAAAGCCCTCCGTCCGTGTCAATTTAGTAGGCCCACAAGTCAGGCTCCCACTATGGTGGGTCCCAGCTAGCAGGGAGAGTATTCATTTTTTGTGCGTAATAAGGAGGCACTTCCTTGCGTGCGAAGATATAGCTGGTGGGTCCAAGCTGTCAGTTGGAGTATTCATTCTTTTTGGCGTAATAAGCAGGTAAGTACTAGCTTGCATGCAGCCATGGACCATGTGGGCCCAACTATCAGCCTCTCCATGTACATCCCTCTTCCAATGTTGTCGTTTGTTGCCAATGTTGACCACGCCGTGCCGAGAACACCAGTGCGATGGATGACGGCGAGACCCAGGAAGAGAATGACCCGGAGGTGGCAAAGCCACAGCAGTGGAGGGATGTGGGTGAGTACAGGGATGGCCTGGCCAGTGGTGGGAGTAGTAGGGGGATGTGAGGCCTCCGCGGCAGCACAGCCGGCCACGGGAGGCGGGAGCAGGCAGTCCTGTCGGCGCTGGATTTGGCGGCTGGAGCAAGAAGATGAGAGATTGAAGAAACACGATGGCTGTTGGATTGACATCCAATGGTTACATCTGCTAGAATCGTTTGTTGACGTATATTATAAGTAAAAAAATCTTGCATACACATCAACTTAATAAGCCCACAAGTCAGACAATTCCCTATTTTTTAATAATTTATATATAGCTCATTGCATCTTCTTATGCAATTTATTGCAGTCCATTTTTTTGTTGGCTAGGGCCAGGCTTAAAAAGTTAAACGAAATTTCGCATATTTCTGTGGGTTCCAAACTATTTTTAATACCAAAATGTCAAGCCAGATTTAAAGTACATTGAAGATATATTTAGATTAGGTTAAAGCCAAGTAAAATAGGAATCTGAAAATGTGAAAAAATTCAGAAATTATAAAGTAATTGCCAATTTATCACATGTTTTTATATTTACAACCCATTTCATATTACTTTCAAGATTTGCAAGCGTCTTGAAAGAGTTGCAGCCCATCAGAGTGTAGAAAAATAAGTAGGCCTGGATTGGGTATTCTTCAGAAAAAATAAACTGGGCTCATTTTTACAAAGAAAAAATAGCTGGGCTGGTCATATGGTGAACATAAAATATAAGCCTGGGCTAGACGGGCCACAACCCAGTTGAAACCCTGCTCCGTCTCAACAATAACAAAAAAAATGCTGCTCGAGCAGCTACGTCCCAGGTGTCAGCCGATCTTGTGGTGCTGTTCTCTTGTCTATTGACTATATACGCTGACAATGTCGTGGGTCCCAGATGTCAGGAAACCACTAGGACGAAGCATTTTCTTTTTCCATACGCTCACAATGGAGTATATATAACAAAAAATGAGGAACTTCCTTGCGTCCGGCCATGGACATGGTGGGCCCCTACTGTCATCCTCTCCACATACAACCCTCTACTAATTCCTATTGTTTGTTGACCATGTTGAAAACGCAAGAGGGCGGTGCCGCAGCAAGCGCACCAAAGCGCGCGGAGGACGACGGCGAGACCTTGGGCGTCGGCGTTAATGATTTTGGAGACGGTGGGGCGGCGATGCGTGCGCTGAGGCGCAGCCAGCCTTGCGAGGCGGAAGTAGGCGGCCCCGCCGGCGATTGTTTGGTTTTGGCGGCTGGAGGAGGACAGGACTAAAGAAACACGACAGACTGTAAAAGCAGTAGAAGTACTTCACAATCTTAACTAAAACCAGCAGGGCTACTTAACAACCATAGCTGAAAGCAGTATGAGTACTTATACAGGTTCAACCATACAAAACACGCCTCGAACAATGCTAATTTGCCTACAGTTAACCAATTGTGAGGCCGCCAAGCCCTAGGACAAGGCCTAGGTGCCACCCCGCGCATCCACAACCTTCTGAAAGCGGCTTCATCTCGCAATGTGGTCAATAAATAGTATATTTGCTTTAGAGTCATGGAAAAGTAGGAACATAATATTCTGTCCTATTCTCCAAGATGGACGTGCCTTCATTATTTGAGACCACCCATGAATAAATATCTTTTCACCTCCAAGGGGAATGGAGTGGGTCGACATAAACATCATGTTGTGACCAAGCGCAAGTCTAACCCGGCCATGGTCGGGCATCTGTATAGGAACAATAGAACTGGGTAGTTTCTGTTTCAAGATCACAACCGTAAAACTATGTATAAGCAAGAGTTTATGGACAACATATATAATAGAAAACAGCTCGTACCATAAGTTTCTCGACACAGTTGGACCTGTTCAACGAGTGCAGCAGTGGCACACATATCCCACGTGGCCTTCCACCATTGAAACGCCCCACAAGGACCTCAAGACGATCAATAAAGTGTAGGAACTTGTGGGTGTCGTCCCAGTCAACTTCAGTGCCATAAGTAACAGCGGAGTTCTTATAGAATAAAAAACGAGTAGCCTGTTTAACTCTGAAAAAGCTACACATGCCACCAATTATAAGAAAATATTAGTTAGAAATAGCATCTTCGTGAGTGATTCGTTGCTACTTCTAAAGTTAAATTGTGATTAGTTAGAGAGAATAGGTGGATTAAGAAGTAATCGAGACAACAAGCAAGAACCAGATACAAAACTAACATGGATGAACAATTGGAACGACATCAGGGTGGAAGATTGTAGTGAAGATGAGACCAGGTTCTGCTATTTCCATCAACATTCATGCACCAACTTTTAGTCCGTAACACTTGAGAAAGTTTATCCAAGTTCTGCCATAAAAAAGGAGCGATATTCTTCGTTCATGAACCCAAGTCGGAACTTATATCCATGGCTTGTCTTCACTGTGACCATTAAACTGGTGTATTCAGTTATGGCAAGGCCGAGCATCTTGAATACATGTGTTCTGGCAGAGCAAGGAATGCACTACAAGAAAAATAATATGAGAACACAATGTATTCCCTATCCAAATCTGGAAATAATTTCCTCCTTCACGTCAGTTTGACCATGGTACTAGTACCTTTTATCCAAATATAGCAATCCAAATTTCCAAATTAGTCGGCAGCATGTTCAAAAAAGCCCACCCTCCCGGATAGAAAAGAGGATTCTAAGAACACATTGTGCACGTTTTAAAATCCTATGTTGGGATGAGAAGGAACAGGTGAGGGGTCTTGCCGAGGGCATAGAAACCTATACGGTCCTCGCACTTTGGGCACTGCAAATGAAACAAACTAGATTCAGTAGGAAGAAAAATGCATCAACGGCGGCGTCTGCCATCCTAGGATTACCCGCGACCAAGGGACTTGGATTTACCGGGGATGGATGAAGACTTCGTACTAGGTTCACCATGAGAAAACCCTATCCAATCGCCGAGCGGGGTTTTTCTCTGAACAAGCAGACAAGGGAGAAGGGGATTTAGGCCCTGTGAAATATTGTTGCTTCGTCCGTCCAGCTTACTGCTAAAGCTGGAAAGGTGGGTTTTTTGTGATTTGATGGCTCACTGGGCATTACTATGGCGCTACGACCGGGGTGTGTCTACCGTGCGGTTGTGCACTCTAATTTGGTGCATATGGCACATGGACCCCATTGTCGGATGCCCCACATATCAGCGAAAGGAAGTAGAAAGACAGAAGTAACTAGTTACACATAAATATATTTTTGACAGAGAGATACTTGATGTCTACTACACAACCTTCTTCTTGTAGACGTTGTTGGGCCTCCAAGTGCAGAGGTTTGTAGGACAGTAGCAAATTTCCCTCAAGTGGATGACCTAAGGTTTATCAATCTGTGGGAGGCGTAGGATGAAGATGGTCTTTCTCAACCAACCCTGCAACCAAATAGCAAAGAGTCTCTTGTGTCCCCATCACACCCAATACAATGGTAAATTGTATAGGTGCACTAGTTCAGCGAAGAGATGGTGATACAAGTGCAATATGGATGGTAGATATAGGTTTTTATAATCTGAAATTATAAAAACAGCAAGGTAACTAATGATAAAAGTGAGGGAAAATGGTATTGCAATGCATTTAAAAAAGGCCTAGGGTTCATACTTTCACTAGTGCAAGTTCTCTCAACAATAATAACATAATTGGATCATATAACTATCCCTCAACATGCAACAAAGAGTCACTCCAAAGTCACTGAGGGAGTCCTGGATTAGGGGGTGTCCGGATAGCCGGACTATACCTTCGGCCGGACTCCTGGACTATGAAGATACAAGATTGAAGACTTTGTCCCGTGTCTGGAAGGGACTTTCCTTGGCGTGGAAGGCAAGCTTGGCGATATGGATATGTAGATCTAATACCATTGTAACCGACTTTGTGTAACCCTAGCCCTCTCCGGTGCCTATATAAACCGGAGGGTTTTAGTCCGTAGGGACAGACAATCATACGATAGGCTAGCTTCTAGGGTTTAGCCTCTTTGATCTCGTGGTAGATCTACTCTTGTACTACCAATATCATCAATATTAATCAAGCAGGACGTAGGGTTTTACCTCCATCAAGAGGGCCCGAACCTGGGTAAAACATCGTGTCCCCTCCCTCCTGTTACCATCCGGCCTAGACGCACAGTTCGGGACCCCCTACCCGAGATCCGCCGGTTTTGACACCGACATTGGTGCTTTCATTGAGTGTTCCTCTATGCCGTCGCCATCTGGAAGGATGCCTCATCCCGTCTTTAAAGACGGCACCATTGCTAAGGGAGCTTTGGCTATCGGCCAAACTCTCCGGCTAGGTGGTTTCCTTGTGACCGCCTGTTCGGCTGCTGCGCTGACGATGACCTCTCGGGTCATCGAAAGCAATCTTCACGTTAGCTCAGAATTCGCCGAGCAGCTAGATCCAAAGGAGCTCTCTTCCCTAAACGAGCTCTTGGATCGCATCGCCGCCCTGGGAGTCGCTACGGATTATGACCAGATTGGGCCTAAACCCGATTCGAGAGAGATTAACTCTCCCTAGGTCACCCATCACGTTGCCGTGGTAGAGGGACAGTGCGGCGACCCTTCATCTATCTTAAGGACTAGCTATGTCCGGATTCCTGATCCCTCCAAGCCGGATACCCACGGAGGGGAGGACATCACTCAAGACATGAACTTAAAGTCAGGCGACGGGCTAGATTCATTGGACAGCATCCAAGAATCCAAACTTTCGAGTTCGGAAACTCCTTGGCCCCTGGGACTCAGATTGGGTGAGGTTTCAGATTTGATTCCACCCACCCACCCGTACATAAGCGATCTATCCCAAATTAGAGAAGAGCCCGAAGAAACAGTACATCATTACTGGGCCAGATTCGTCCTGGTTATGAACAGGATAAAGGACTGCCGCGAGGAAAACACAATTTCATTCTTCTGCAATAATTGCACGGACAAGGGAATCCTCAACACCATAAATCCCCATGATATTACATGCTTCGCTGACTTGGCGTCCATAGTATGAAAGTACTGTGCAATGGAAAGCGCCTGGAAAACCGAAATAAAATTTTGGGACTATCCGGCCCTGAATACAAACCCAGTCCGAAATAAAAGGGTGCATCATCGCCAGACACCCGGGTTCAATACCAAAAAGCAAAAGCCCTCTACAGGGCACGGAACCGTACTGGAAGGATGGCTTAATGGACCCTGCAAAATTCATAGTGCAGAGGGCGCCACACCAACTCACAGCCTTAGAGCATGTTGGATACTCCGGCAGGTGGCAAAAATTGGCGAAGATCTTCTAATTCCAGAAGCCACAGAAAGCCACCCCAGAGAAACCAGTACGATATTAACAGTCGTCGAGACTTTTGCATCAAATAATATGTGAAAAAGAACACTCCACAGCCTTGCCGAAGTCTACCAAGTAGCAACAATAAACCCATGGAGTGACACGGCTATTACTTTTAACGCCAGTGATGAACCTAAATTCCGAACAGCCCGAGCACCAGCCGCATTGGTCCTCAGTCCAATAGAGGACGGCTTTCGTCTTACCAAGGTACTCATGGACGGTGGCAGCGGATTGAACCTCATTTATGAGGAAACCCTTCAAAAAATGGAAATAGACTGGAACCGCATTGAGCAAAGAAGCACAACCTTTAGTGGAATAATCCCCAGTCGGGAAGCACGCTGTACAGGAAAAATCACACTAGATGTGGTGTTCGGCACGCCGGATAATTACAGGTCCGAAGAGGTCACGTTCCAGGTGGCCCCGTTCAGTAGTGGATATCATGCTCTGCTAGGGCGGGAAGCGTTTACAGTCTTCCAAGCAATACCCCATTACGGGTACATGAAGCTCAAGATGCCCGGTCCTAACGGAGTCATCACTCTCGCTAGTGATCCGGACATAGCACTCCGCGCTGAAAACAAGACAGCCGCACTAGCCCTCGAGGCGCTATCCGAAGCCCTAGCGGCTGAGGAACTGACTGCGCTGTGCTCCATAGTGAATAGGGACGATGTGATACTCGATAAAAGATCCAAGTCCACCTCCTTTAAACCGGCGGACAAAATAGTCAAATTCCAGGTCCATCCAACGGACCCCAATAAAACAACTTCCATTGGGGCACAGTTAAGCCCTGATGTAGACGCTGCACTGCGTGAGTTCCTACGAGAGAACTGGGACATTTTCGCCTGGCACCCTTCAGACATGCCAGGAATCCCACACAGGCTGGCCGAACACAGCTTAAATATCCTAAAAGGATTCAAGCCAGTCAAACAGGCTCTTCGGCGTTTTTCCGAACCTAAGAGACATGCCATGGGAGAGGAACTAGCCAAGCTATTGGAGGCCGGATTCATCAAAGATATAAAACACCCGGACTGGCTAGCAAACCTGGTGATGGTACCAAAGAAGGACAAATCCTGGCGCCTGTGCGTTGATTTCAAAGACCTTAACAAGGCTTGCCCAAAGGATCCCTTCCCTCTCCCCCGCATCGATCAAATTATCGACGCTACCGCAGGACACGATTAGTTGTGTTTCCTCGATGCATACTCCGGCTACCATCAAATAAAGATTGCAGAGTCAGACCAAGCCGCAACGGCATTCATCACACCATACGGCCCATTCTGCTTCAACACAATGCCCTTCGGGCTCAAAAACGCCGGCGCAACATATCAGCGCATGATTCAGACATGTCTAGCAAACCAGATCGGCAAAACAGTGGAGGCATACGTAGATGATGTGGTCGTTCAAACAAGACATGTCGAATCTCTAGTAGACGACTTGAGGCTAACATTCGATAACCTCCGAACATATGACATCAAGCTCAACCCAGAAAAATGCGTTTTCGGCGTTCCAGCCGGAAAGCTCTTGGGCTTCATTGTATCCGGTAGAGGAATTGAAGAAAATCCAGCCAAGATCCGAGCTCTATCCCAATTGGATATCCCGAAGGACCTCAAACAAATACAAAAATTAACCGGATGCGTGGCGGCTCTAAGCCGCTTTATCTCCCGCTTAGGAGAAAAGGCCCTACCCCTTTACCGCCTCCGTCGGCGCACCGAACACTTCGAGTGGACGGATGCAGCCACGGCCGGGCTCGACGAAATAAAAGCCATATTGGCAACAAACCCAGTCCTGGCCGCGCCAAACATTGGCGAACCAATGCTATTATACATTGCAGCAACCCATCAGGTCGTAAGCGCAGTGCTCGTCGTCGAACGAGAAACGGACAGACACAAATTTCCCCTTCAAAAGCCGGTCTACTATGTGTCCACTATCCTTACTCTGTGCAAGTCACGGTACCCGCATTATCAAAAGATTGCGTACGCGGTATTTATGGCATCCCGGAAGCTGCGACACTACTTTCAAGAGTGTTCAATAACAGTAGCCTCGGAAGTGCCACTTAACGATATTATAAACAACCGTGACGCGACGGGCCGGATTGCAAAATGGTCCATTGAGCTCCTCCCGTTCGACATAACTTACAAGCCACGGAGAGCTATCAAGTCGCAAGTTTTGGCCGACTTCGTCGCAGAATGGACGGAGGCCGAACTCCCTAAAGAGTACGGCACATTTTCAAACTGGGTCATGCACTTCGACGGCTCCAAAATGTTGACCAGTCTAGGGGCTGGCGTCCTTTTGACATCCCCCACAGGAGATACAGTTCAATACGTACTCTAGATAATGTACACAGACTCCAACAATGCAGCCGAATATGAGGCCCTTTTACATGGTCTCCGGATGGCAGTATCCATGGGCATTCAACGCCTAGAGCTGCGCGGGGACTCGAACATCGCAATATCCCAAATAAATGGAGACTTTGATTCCAAGGATCCAAAAATGGCAGCTTATCGCAACGCCGTCCTAAAAATGTCAGCTCGGTTCGAAGGACTCGAATTTCACCATATAGCCCGGGAAAATAATCAGGCGGCAGATGTCCTGGCACGCATAGGCGCAAAACACGATGTAGTCCCCCCCAACATCTGTTCAAGCCACCCGTAGTATGGGAAGGGGAACCCGGCAATAACATCCCGGACCCAACCGCACTGCTTGACACCAAACACTCTGACATAATTGGAGGCTCTGCCAATGAAATAACACCTTCAGCCCACGTAATAATGGCCGTCATTGCCCCGTGGACAGAACCATTTCTCGCCTACCTTACTAGGAAGGAACTCCGCGAGGACCAAAATGAGGCATGCTGCATAGTGCGGCAATCTAAAGCCTATAAAGTCCATGAGGGAGAGCTTTATAAGAAAAGCACTACCGGAGTCCTTCAAAGGTGCATCTCCAGAGAGGAAGGGCGGAACCTCCTGGCTGAAATTCATGCCGGACTCGGCAGTCATCACGCTACAGCTAGGTCCCTTGTAAGCAAGGCCTTCCATATAGGCTTTTATTGGCCGACGGCCTGGGCAGACGCCCAGGACTTAGTCCAACGATGCGTCGGTTGCCAACTTTTTGCAAACCAAAGCCATATGCTACCCACCGCCCTCCAAACTATCCCCATCACTTGGCCCTTCGCGGTCTGGGGACTTGACATGGTTGGACCCCTTAAAGGCGGAACCCACAAGAAAAAATACTTAGTGGTCATGGTGGATAAGTTCACCAAATGGATAGAAGCCAAGCCTGTTAAGACGGCCGAATCCGGACTGGTGATAGACTTTATATCCGGGGTTGTACACCGTTACGGCGTCCCCCACAGCATCATCACTGATAACGGCACGAACTTTACGGCCGACGAGGTAAAACTCTGGTGCAAAAACATGGGCATCAAGCTCGATTATTCTTCCGTCTATCACCCACAAACTAACGGCCAGGTCGAACATGCAAATGGTCTTATCATGAGCGGCATCAGACCTAGATTAGTGCGGCCCCTTAAGGAATCTAATACGCACTGGGTAGAGGAGCTCGACTCCGTACTCTGGGGGCTGCGGACCACGCCGAATCGCACCATCGGATACACACCATTCTTCATGGTGTATGGCGCAGAGGCAGTTTTGCCCTACGACATAATTCATGACTCACCTCGAGTGCGCATGTACGAAGAAAGAGAAGCCGAGCTCGATCGGCAGGACAGTTTGGACGCCTTGGAGGAAGAGCGTGACGTGGCAAAAGCCCGTTCCGCACTCTATCAACAGCGGGCTCGAAGATACCAAAGCAGAGAAGTACGGGCCAAAAATTACAACATTGGTGAATTAGTTCTACGCCTGCCGGACAAGAAAAAGGACAAACTGAAGCCCAAGTGGGAAGGTCCCTTCATAATTGACCAAGTCCTGACTAGTGGAGCGTACCGCCTGCGAGATGCATCGGATAACCGACTCGAGCCGAACCCATGGAACGCAGCCCGTCTCCGAAGATTCTACGCCTAGCGCCGGACTCTGTGTTCGTCTCCTTCCTCTGTCCATTTTTATATACTTTCTGTCTTACATTTCTCTCCTTCTCCTCTCTCTCTCTTATAGCCTTTAAAGGCTCATAAAGTGACACGCTATCCGCGCTCATTAAACCTGGAGGCTTCTTTAAACAGAAGCTTATTTATACGGGCTTCATGCCCAACACATGTGTCACTCTTCCGCATGTACCTTTTATTCACCATTATATGCATCGATATGACTTAAGTTTTGGCCAAGCTGGGTTGCCTGGCTCCTGTGCTTACCCCTATGTTCCTGATTATTCGGCTAGGTGGTAAAGGGAGCACCTCTGCGATTGTTACTGCCGGGTTAGCCGGATGTGTACCTCAGACTAGGTGAAGCCGAAAGCTAGCATTCTTAAGGGATTATTCGGTCGGTGAACTAAAGATGATCTTTTTTTCACTTATTTATCTATACGCCCCCAGATGTTTTTCCTACGTCTCTTTTCGCAGAATGGACATGCACTTTAGGGCATGCCTCCCAGGGAAAGGAACCCCTAACAGAACTATTCTCCCTGGAAGATGTTTCTTACTAACCATGTAATATAACATAACTAGTTGGGCACTTGTCTGTTCAAGCACTAATGACCCCTACGCCTGGTCTCCATGCATACCCCGGTTCTTATATAACCGCGAGGGTATTCAGACACACTCCAGACCGTCAGGTCCCGAGGTTGAAGCGAAAAGGTCGGCCATGACAAACGATCTACAATCCGGCTAGAAGGCATTACACATGTCAATTAAAATTACATAGTCAATCTGACTGATTGCATTCCTCTTCAATACCATCTAACAGGCTGTCTAGCTTACAGTCCTATTGGGAATACTTTGCGGCCAATTCTACTTGGCCGTATACTAAGCTCACATGGATCTCCTTCCCATCGGGCCCCACGGGTCCGACCTTGGCCATGTGGTTTGGGTCAGCCTTCGTGTACCGCGTCTTCACCATGGCCCAGGCCTCCCTGGCGCCTTGACAGCAGGCCGACATCTTCCCCAATCGGAAGCGCCACCGCGCTCCCTTCAGCTTCTCTACAAGCTCTCCAAGACCTTCGGGCATGGAGACGGATGTCCACAAGGCCTGGGCGACGCCTTGCATCACCTGCCGAACTCGCTCGTGCAGTTGTGAGAGCTCGGGAAGAAGGTCACCCGTAGAACCAGGCATTTCCTCTGCAGGACGACCTGTTAGCATACCTACATACATTACTCTGTTAGTCGACTTCCTCGCCGAACTCTTTTTTCAAAGTTCATTTAAGCACTTACTAAATATGCCGCGTTGAAGCCGCTGATTCTCCTTAACGGAGTCCAACAGCTGGGCACGAACATACTTTAGTTCAACGCCCAACTTGGTGTTGGCATCTTGGAGATCGTTCTTCTCCCGCCTCACCTTTGTCAGCAGACTCTCACCAGCCTTCAGCTGGGGTAGGAGTTGTTGCTTTTCTGGATTTAATCCTACGCCATCTGCAATTTCATTTATCAGATTCGCACCCACGCCGCACTTCACAAAATACTTATATTTCGAAGCGTATATTACCAGAGGGGGTCTCCTTGGGCTCCCCTGCCGCGGCTAGTGCGGCCTCAAGTTGGGCTTTGCACTCTTCCAGCTCCTAGGACAGTAGGGTATTCTTTTATGTAAGAACCTGCATAACAAATGATCCTTAAATCAGTTATTCTAACTGTTTCAAGTCTCGGGGGCTACTGGTATATATATAATTACCAAAAATTTCTTACCCATATGTCTTTTACATACTGCTCCGTGGCTCTGGCTAGACCATTTTGAGCGGCACGGAGGTACGCATCTCCCGAATTGAAGGCATCCAATGCCTCTTGGGAGAAACAAGCGTCGCGAAGAACTGTCCGGCGACGCCTGTGGTTCATGGCTCTCTCCACCTCGGAATTGGTGGCAGACAGCCTGTCCGCATCCTCTGTCGGAGGAGCGTCCGGTGCATGCCTTGTGTTCGCCTCCGCTTCCGGACCAGGCTTTGGAGCTTGGCTGGTGGAGGCACGATTGGCAACCTCTCCGGATATAGTCCGGCGAGGTCTCTTCGTCCTGAAGAGAGCACGAGCGTTAATATGCCTCGAAGGAATGACACCTGGGAATAAGATGGCGCGCTATACCTTTGCGCTGGCGTCTCAGTCCGGACCGCACTTCTTTTCAGCCCGCGGGGCCTTGCCGCCCCTCGTTGGCTAGTCGCCGCAGGCTCAGCCTCCCGTCTCAAGGACCTCCCCTGCAAAACACGGTTGTCATACGGCAATCGAAAACACACGAGGATAGATCCCTTTTCAAAGTGCTGGGACTTCGGTCTCAGTTACCTGTGAGGCTGGGAGTAGCCCTGGGTAATCGGCTGTAATGGCCACCAAGGCTTTGTCCTTGCTCAATTGATGAAACACCGCATCAATCAGCTCCACAGATAAGTCCGGATCCTCTTGAGAGGACGGGTCGAGGGACCATCTCGGATCCTCGGGTTGTGGAGGAGGGCTGTTTATTTCTTTAACAGCCTGGCGTAGTTACTGCATTGAAGTTGTTAGACTGAATATTTAACGATGGGAATATAAAACGGATGGGCAAGTAAAAGTGTCCACTTACCCAACTTGGGGGATTATCCATAGAAAATCCACCCTGTGGGTTGACGCGGTGAAATTTGTCAGGACCCCGATTCTAAGTCACATCGACCCAGCCAGTAACACCTCATATCACTTTGTGGCCTCACGCACGGTAATCCCACGGGTGTCGCCTTACCATGGCCCGGGACCATTTGCGCCTTTTGGCTCACGTATATGATAGTGTCGCTAGCATCCATATGACAGAGAACCCGGGCCGACATGGCTAGTCGTGAGCCCAAAGCGGCACTAACCCATGGGGACAGGCATACATGAATCACATCGAGCATGTTGGTCATCAACGTGTGAATCCGAGCTGTAGCACTGGGCTAACAGGACTCCGGTAACCCGGGCTGTAGCAGGCTAGGCAGGACTCCAGAAGTCACCGCGTGACATTTCCCCGAAGGGACAGACACAGGAACGAAGTGAAACACATGCCGGCCAGTCAAGTGTCCAGAGCAGTAGTGCTGTGCTAGCAGGACTCCGGTGAACCGGGCTGTAGCGGACTACTATCGCTCAGGAAGCACTAGACTACATTTCCCCATATGAGAGGCTGCCAAGGATAAACAACTAGATTGTCAGATCCCACTCATACCAAGCATTTCAATCATACACACAATATGCCCGATATGAGTACATACAACATGGCATCACAACAAAACTCTACAACTCAAGTACTTTATTTACAGGCTCCAAAGAGCCATACATAACATGTTCATACAGGTAGGGGTCACATGACCCGACACTCAAGTCATACAAGCATACAAGCACATGCGGAAGCAAATAGTCTGAGTACAGACACTAGAAAGCAAGAAGGCTTCTCGAAGCCTGTATATTTACATAGGGCCCTCCATGGCCAGGATCACCACCTGGGTGGCAAGTCACTCATCCACGTCAAGATCTACATAAAACCCATCGGAGGGGGCGGTGTTGTCGTCTAAAAACAACTCAGCAAGTCTTACATCAGAACTTACTATACATGCTCATTCCCAAGAAGGTGGTGGAGTTATTGCAGCAAGCCAGCTTTGACTATTGGCTAAGCTATCCTACGAGACTCCACTAGTAAAATGGTTTTCGCACACGAGTCCACTACTCACCAACACAATACTCCACCGGGGATCCTCCCTCGTCATCCTACGAGAGGGCCATCCTCAGTACTCACACTTATCTTGAGTCTTTTAGTAGTATCCATTAACTTGTCTATGAACTGTATATGCAACCAAGTAGTCCTTTACCGCGGACGCGGCTATTCGAATAGTTTTATACCCTGCAGGGGTGTACTTCTTCATACACGCTTTCACCACTTACCGCCGTTTACACGACATGTACTCGGCAACCTTCAAGCGGAGGCCCAACGAGGGTGTCGGCCACGACCTACCTAAACACTCAAGTCTCTAGTCCAGGTTTATCGCCTATCCAGGTTCCATCCGCAGGGAGTCCAGCCGAGGTTTCCACATACGGCCCCGAACAATGTGAACAGGGTTCCTGAGACACCAAACGGGTGACTCGGTATACCGTGCCACGGTGTATCTACCGCAACATAGCCCACCCCTAGGGTCAGTGCTACGCACGGCCGCCAACACATTACCTACAAACACCAGAAACTAATTGCAACTCCTGGACAGGGTACTAGAGTGATTAAGAAGCCGAGAAAATCCATTGGTTTCGGGCCCAATGTATGGTAGTAACTGAATCTTAAATCACACATACAGATCTCAGTTCTTAGGGACGGCCTCAATGAAACAACCCACCATGTACTCCTACATGGCCTCTCATCGATACCTTTACCAAAACATGTTCAACACATCCCTCACATTACCGACATAACCATTTCACTCTAGCCCATCACCCAGATGAACCAGACCTGACACAACTCTAAGCATAGCAGGCATAGCAAGGTAGGAAACACAAACATGGCTCAATCAACTCCTACACATGCTAGTGGGTTTCATCTAGGTACTGTGGCAATGACAGGTCATGCAGAGGATAGGGGTTCAACTACCGTAGCACACAGCAGTTTGAAACGATGTTGTCTTAATGCAGTAAATGAGAGCAAAGGCGAGGACATGGGATTGTATCGATATGATCAATGGGGCTGCTTCCCTGATGTAGTGGTAGTAGGGTACTGCCCTTCAGACGGATATTCGGGGTTATCCTCGGAGGCAGAACCTACCACAAAAGACACACCGAACATAATCAACACATGACAATATGCAACAATATGATGCATGCTATGACATGGCAAAATGAATGTGTCTTGGCCTAATGCAAGCTAAAACAGAAAGGAATGAACCCATTTGAATCAAAGATTCAAATGTCAGTTCATTTAACATAGCCTTATTAGTGCATTATCTTATTTTGCTTAAACAGCAAGGTTATATTGTTTTGTCATGCATTAAACAATTACCAATGGATAGATTGAATTTTTCTGATCAAAATTCATATATAAATCTTTGCATTTGGAGTTATGGTTGATTTTCTATGATTTTTAGAAGTTTTGGCTATTTTCTGGAATTTCCTATTAAAGAATAAATCCAGAAAAGCATTTACTGCGTCAGCCTAGCGTCAGTGTGACGTCAGCGGTCAACTAAGACGGTCCAGGTCAACCCTGACCTGTGGGTCCCATCTGTCAGTGTCAACTAACTAAGTTTAGTTAGTGTTAAACTAATACTAACCTAGTTTAATTAGTGGCCTGGGGCCCACATGTCAGTGAGTCAGGGGAAAGTCAGACTGGGGTCAACCCGGGTCAAACTCGCCGGAGTTGACCCGGGGCTCGTCGCCGGCAAGGCCAGGGACGGCGGAGGGGTGCGGGTTTCTTCCTCCGGTGTCCAAATGGCCGGCGGAGGGCATCTACGTGACGCGGGCACTCGTTCGCGTCGAGTGGTGTAGGTGGTTGGGCCTGGGGTGGCCGGAGTCGTTGCCGGCGTCGACCTTGGCGGTCGCCTGGGCTCGGGTGAGGTCGGGGTCGTCGTTGTGACGGTCATGGTGGCTCATGCGGGGCACGTACATGCTCTATGCCGCGCGGGGAGGAATCTGGGCACGACGGCCGGACCATTAGATGGCCGAAGACTCGTCGGCGGCGAGCACAGGCGGCGGTGCGTGCGGGCGAACTCGAGGCGGCGCATACGATGCACGAGAGCTAGAACGGAGAGGGGGAGAAGGGTCAGTGGCTCACTGCGGTTTGCAGGGAAGCGAACGACGAGCTCGGGGAAGAGCTGGAGCGAGCGGGGCGGCAAGGGGGATCTCCGGCGATGGCGGATCGGGACGAGCTCGGTGCAGCGTCTCCATGGCGATCGAGCGCTCGGGGATGGGTCGAGGCGAAGCAGTGGACGACGGCAGAACTTTTTGGCACGGCGAGGCAACGAGTGGACGGCGGTGGCTGCGGGATTCACGACAGCGCGGGCGCGGCTGCGTCGGCCATGGCGTCGAGGGAGCGAGGGAGAGAGCAGGGGGGAAGTGTGAGGTGTCGGCCAGGTCAGGGCGACACCGAGGAGGCGTTCGCGGCGTCAAGGCGGTGGCCAGGTGAAACGGAGGAGTAGGGAGGTGGCGTGGCAAGCTCGGGCGCGTGTGCCGTGTCCCTCCTCTGCCTACTGGCAGAGGTAGGCGATGACGGGCACGGGCAAGCACAGTGCTGGGCCGGCCAGTGGGCCAGGTGGGCTGCGCTAGGTAAGTTCCTTTCTCTCTCTTTTTCTGTTTTTTTATTTATTCTATTATTTCTGTAACTTCAGGGCTTTATTAAAAATGCCAGGGCATTTCCAAAAATCATAAAATTAATCATGGCTACTGCTTAGAATATATCCAACAGCAAACATTTTAGTTTATGATTATTTGAGCATTTAAAATATTTTATAGCATTTAAATGCCCAAATGCAAATACTATAAGAATTAATCCAATGACCTTAAGATGTCCTAGAAAAATGTGCACCATTTTTGTCAAAGGTTTTAACCCAAAACAAAAAGGGTGGGCTTTCTAGAAGGGCATTTCAGGTTCATTGAAAAAGTTTTTAGTAAACCCTAGTTGTTCCAGGGGGTGCTGGGGGTTCTGTCATCCCCATTTCAGTTTTCTGGTAATTTAAACAAGATGCAACACTCTAATGCTTGAACTAGCTAGGGTGTGACAACTCACCCCCACTCAAAAGAATCTCGTCCTGAGATTTAGGATCCATTGGGAAGAAGGTGGGGTACTCGAGTCAAAGACGATCCTCCCTTTCCCAAGTGGCTTCTTTTTCAGAGTGGTGTGACCATTGAACCTTGAGAAACCTGATGTTATGGCGTCGAGTGGTACGCTCGGCTTGATCAAGGATACGAACGGGATATTCCCGATATGAAAGATTATCTTGTAGATCAAGCGTTTCGTGGTCCACTCCACGGATAAGATCCACGAAGCAACGCCTGAGTTGAGAAACGTGGAAGACATCATGAACTCTGGAAAGATGCGGAGGTAGTTCCAATTGGTAGGCAACTTCTCCTCGTTTGACAAGAATGCAAAAGGGTCCAATGTAATGAGGAGCCAATTTGCCTTTGATACCGAAATGATGGGTTCCCTTTAACGGACTAACCCGAAGGTAAGCCTTCTCCCCGACTTCATAAGTCATGAGCTTATGTTTACGATCATATTGGCTCTTTTGACGAGATTGGGCTGTTTTCAATTTCTCACGAATAACGCGAACCTGCTCTTCTGCTTCCTGAATCATATCCGGGCCAAAGAGTTGTCTTTCCCCGGTTTCTGACCAGTTAAGAGGCGTTCGACATTTTCGTCCATAGAGAACTTCGGAAGGAGCTTTTCCCAAGCTAGCTTGATAACTATTGTTATAAGCAAACCCCGCGAATGGAAGGCATTTCTCCCAACCCATTCCGAATGAGATGACAGAAGCTCGGAGCATATCTTTCGGAATTTGATTGACTCGCTCTACTTGACCACTTGATTGAGGATGGAAGGCGGTGCTAAAAGAGAGATGAGTTCCCATAGCATTTTGGAAACTTTCCCAAAATCGAGAGGTGAAGAGACTCCCACGGTCTGAGTTAGTTTCCAATGGGACACCATGAAGAGACACTATTTGGGAGATGTATAAGTCAGCTAGCTGGCTAGCGGTGATACTCTCACAAACAGGTAGAAAGTGGGCTACTTTGGAAAGACGGTCGATCACGACGAATATGGCACTATTCCCTCTCTTGGTCCTGGGAAACCCAGTAATGAAATCTATACTGATTTTATCCTATTTCCACTCAGGAATAGCCAAAGGTCGAAGGGTGCCAACAGGCAGTTGGTGCTCTGCTTTAACACGACGACAGACGTCGCAACTAGCAATGTATTGAGCAATTTCTCTCTTCATCCTAGTCCACCAAAACCTCTGGCGTAGGTCTTGATACATTTTAGTACTACCGGGATGAATGGTGAGAGGGGATTCATGAGCTTCCGTAAGGATCAGCCGCCTCAGGTTTCGTGCCTTGGGAACCACTAAGCGGTTTCCAACGTATACGACACCTTGATCATCAACGAAGAAACAATTTGCGACTCCTCTCTTAATGTTTCTCTTAATACGGGAGATTCCCGGATCTACCTTCTGTGCCTTGATGATCTGATCCGTAAGGGTAGGTTTCGCCACCATGGTGGATAGGAATCCTCGAGGAACAATGTGAAGATTAAGCTTACAAAATTCCTCATGGAGAAATGGTTGACTTTGTTGTAACATCAGGTTGTTACAATAAGATTTACGACTTAGCGCATCAGCCATGACATTGGCTTTGCCCGGGGTCTAAGTTATTCCTAAGTCGTAATCCGAGATCAACTCGACCCAACGTCGTTGTCTGAGATTCAAATCCGGTTGGGTGAAGATATATTTCGAACTTTCGTGATCGGTGAAGATCTCGCAACGATTACCGAGGAGGTAATGTCGCCAAGTTTTGAGTGCATGGACTACAGCTGCAAGCTCTAGATCATGTGTGGGATAGTTTTCCTCATGTGGGTGTAATTTTCGTGAGGCATAGGCAATTACCTGACGATCTTGCATGAGTATGCAACCTAGTCCTTGTCGCGAGGCGTCGCAATAGATAATAAAGTCCTTGGAGAAATTTGGTGGTACCAGTACGGGAGCAGATGTCAGGCATGTTTTCAGTTCCTGAAAGCTGAACTCGCACTGTGGGGTCCACTCGAACTTTTTATCTTTCTTGAGGAGTTCAGTTAGAGGTTTAGCAACCTTGGAGAAATTCTCGACGAAGCGGCGGCAATAGCTCGCTAAGCCAAGGAAGCTCCGAACACGTGGAGTCCAATCAAGGATGGCTTGAACTCGCTCGGGATTGACAGCAATACCCTTACCAGAGATTACATGGCCTAGATAGGTCACTTCTGGCAACCAAAATTCACACTTGGAGAATTTGGCATAAAGGCGATGCTCTCGAAGTTTCGTCAATACCTGCCTTAGATGTGCGGCATGTTCCTCTTCATTCTTGGAGTAGATGAGTATGTCATCGAGGTATACTACGACGAATTTATCCAAATACTCCATGAAGACCGAGTTCATTAATCGAGAGAAGGTGGCTGGGGATTGGTTAAACCGAAGGACATAATGGTGTACTCGTATTGGCCATAGCGAGTAACAAAGGCCGTTTTGGGAATGTCCCCGTTTCTGATTTTGATTTGATGGTAGCCCAACCTCAAATCCATCTTGGAGAAGACTGAGGATCCATCGAGCCGGTCATACAGATCGTTGATCCTGGGAAGCGGATACTTGTTCTTGATAGTGACCAAGTTGACAGGTCGGTAATCTACAACCATCCGATCCGTTCCATCCTTCTTTTTGACGAAGAGGACGGGGCAAGCCCAAGGAGAGGAACTAGGACGGATGAAACCCTTTTTCAAGGACTCATCGAGTTGGTTCTTAAGATCGGCTAGTTCTAAGGGTGCCATCTTATAGGGTCTTCTAGAAATTGGAACGGTTCCTAGAACAAGGTCTATTACAAACTCGACATCCCTGTCAGGTGGAACACCTGGCAGTTCTTCGGGAAAGACATCCGGAAAGTCTCGGACTACCGGAATATCCTCAAGGTCTGGAAGGGGGTTGGCATTTAGGGAGTAAAGCTGGCGCTTGGCCACTCTAGTTAAGACATTGACTGTCTTGCCCGATGGGTGAGTAAGTTGAACGGTTCTAGTGGCACAATCAATCTTAGCATAATGAGCTGACATCCAGTCCATACCCAAGATGATGTTTATGTCCGAGGACTTGAGAGCTATTAAGGATGCAAGGAAGAAAAGTCTATCGACAAGAATTTCATTCCCATGGCTTACTCTAGAATTTTGCCATCTAGAGCCAGGGGTTTGAATTTCCATGGTAGTGGGCATGTCACAGAATGTCGTGTTATGCAATCGAGCATAATTCTCGGATATGAATGAATGAGATGCTCTAGTATCGAAAAGAACAGATGCCGGATGGCAATTAACAAGGAGCGTACCAAGGACGACGTTAGGATCCTCATGAGCCTCCTCGGCTGAAACATAGTTGACATGGCCACATGCAGTGGTGACCGGCTTGGCGTAGATTGTCTTTCCCGCTGGCTTACCACGACCAACGGACTTTCCATACTGATTGGGGTTGTTGTTCTGGGGACACTCTCGACTATAGTGACCCAGCTCTCCACACTTGAAACATGTCACAACATTGGGGCGTGGAGCAGCATTAGCAGCGGGGCTACCATAGGGCTTGGGCGGTGCAAACTGCTGGTCGGGACGAGGCGCCTCAAAGGATGGCCTCGGAATGAACCTGGGTGGCAGTGTTGTGCTTGGAATCCACACCCGGCGCTTCTGAGATCCAGAGCCGGATGAAGAGCCAAAATCACGGGAGTGCTTGCGTGAAGCGTCATAGTCAGACTAGCCCGTCTCAGCACTGATGGCTTTATTGACCAACTTCTGAAAGGAGGTGCACTCGTGAAGACGAAGATCACGGCGAAGCTCAGGGCTAAGTCCCTTGTGGAACCTTGCCTGCTTCTTAGCGTCGGTGGATACCTCTTCAGGAGCATATCGTGCCAAATTCCCAAACTCACGACTATATGCATCCACAGTCAGTCTTCCTTGGGTGAAATTGCAGAACTCTTCCCTCTTGCGATCTATGAGACCTTCCGGGATGTGATGCTCACGGAAAACCTCACTGAATTCAGCCCAAGTAGTGATTTGGCCGACCGGGCGCATAGCTTCAAAGATTTCCCACCAAAGGCTAGCAGGGCCTTCGAGGGGATATGCAGCATAAGTAACCTTATCAGCTTCGGCTACGTTGGCAGAACGTAGCTTGTGGGTGATGCTGCGAAGCCAGTCATCTGCGTCGAGGGGCTCAACGGAATGGTTAAACTTTGGTGGGTACAGCTTGATAAAGTCATTGATTGACACCAAGTCATTTCGCTGATGGCGTGCAGTGTTCTGCTCAATCCGCTCTAGCAAGCGGTTAGTCTCACGCTTGTTTCTTTCCGCCTCCAGCATCACTTCGGCCAAAGAAGGCGAGTGAGGCAGATTTTCACCCCTAGCTGCACTGGCTTCCCCCTGCTCCGGGGCAGCAGGGTTGCTGCGGGTGTTGACCATCCTAGAAGAAAACAAGACAACGGTTTAGATAAGGATGGCACAAACTTAGCAAGGAAGTGCAGAATGTAATGGATAACATGGAATGCTAAGATGTTCATTGCACGACATGGTAATATAGAAACTGCCATATATATACCATTGGTCATACACACCATACATAGTTTAGTACAAGCCCAGGCTAGAGTACAACTACGGTGAAAAACATTACATCTCATCGAAGGCATTCCAAGCTCCTACACATTATTTGTCTACACCTCCGGAATTGATTACACACTAAGTCATATTCCACAAGTCACACAGGACAGTGGAGATACAACTATTACAATACTAGTGATACTACTACTAACTCAGACAACTCCGTGGTAGTTCTCGTAGAAGTCACCTCCATAGCCTGGAAGTTCAACGTGATCATCCGGGAACAGACGGTCCTGAGGAGCTTGTGGACCAAAGGGGCTAGGATGAGGTCTTGGACCAACAAATGGTGGCCTGCGGGGACCACGGGGTGGGGTGATGCCTCCCACATCACGCCAATCCACCATGTCTGGCAGAGAAGATCTCACAGGATACAGATCCCTTGTATCCATACATCCATCTTGCACCACAGGTGCAAACTGAGTCAAAGTGGCCCAATGATCAGCACGGGTGTTGAAAAGCTCCAGTCTCAAGGCCCGATTCTCTCGGTCCTTATCCTCGAGCATCTCGACGGTGGAGCGAGTTAGTGAGCCCTCACGTGTGGAGTCAGCATAGATCAGCCTGGATATACCCTTGCGCTCCCGGGAGTGAAGCTGGCATATAATGGAAGTCGATGTTCCGAAGCAGGCCAGTCCGGACTCGCATGATGGTCATCATGGAATAGGCAGCATCCTGCACAGCCATCTCAACAGTAACCCCGAGTCCATAGGAACAGTGGAGGGGCTCGGTAGATCCAGGATAAGAAGGAAATATCCTGACGGTGCAGAAATATTGGCTTTGATTAAAGTCTCGGAATTGCTCTTCGACAGTGTATTCGGGATACCAACGGTAACCCGTCTCGATTATTACCCGGACTAACATAGCAGTATGACCGGGCACACCGAGGCACCGGGTCTGGCGAACCACTTGGTTTTGAGAATGAGTGGCCATCTGAAAGCACAACCACAATGCAAAGACATTAGAATTTCTAGGGAAAATTTGACAGCATAACAGCTGTAAATGCTCAAAAAAAGATTTGAGACATCCACAACAGTTTGCAATTCCACTCAACAACATCATATCAAGGTTCTGATTCAACTGGCAACATACTAAAAGTAGTAGAAACTTTACTGAGGCTTGTAACAACAACCCTATAAGCTACTACGGATTAGTAACATGTGAACCTGATAGAAGAAGAGAGCCTAGTCTTTAACCCACGTTGAATGAGAAGAGAATGACTCAGATCAGAGGGCATAAGGTAAAGGAGTAAAAGAGCCTTACGTTCCCTCCCACAATAAATTCCCCTACATGTAACTAAAGCATTTCTAGACTCGACATCGACCAGTTTGGCTCAACGAACCTACAGGCAGTCCGGCTCTGATGCCAACGCTGTCAGGACCCCGATTCCAAGTCACATCGACCCAGCTGGTAACACCTCATATCACTTTGCGGCCTCACGCACGGTAATCCCACGGGTGTCGCCTTACCATGGCCCGGGACCGTTTGCGCCTTTTGGCTCATGTATATGATAGTGTCGCTAGCATCCATATGACAGAGAACCCGGGCCGACATGGCTAGTCGTGAACCCAAAGCGGCACTAACCCATGGGGACAGCCATACATGAATCACATCGAGCATGTCGGTCATCAACGTGTGAATCCGGGCTGTAGCACTGGGCTAACAGGACTCCGGTAACCCGGGCTGTAGCAGGCTAGGCAGGACTCCGGAAGTCACTGCGTGACATTTCCCCGAAGGGACAGAAACAGGAACGAAGTGAAACACATGCCGGCCAGTCAAGTGTCTAGAGCAGTAGTGCTGGGCTAGCAGGACTCCGGTGAACCGGGCTGTAGCGGACTACTATCGCTCAGGAAGCACTAGACTACATTTCCCCATATGAGAGGCTGCCAAGGACAAACAACTAGATTGTCAGATCCCACTCATACCAAGCATTTCAATCATACACACAATATGCCCGATATGAGTACATACAACATGGCATCACAACAAAACTCTACAACTCAAGTACTTTATTTACAGGCTCCAAAGAGCCATACATAACATGTTCATACAGGTAGGGGTCACATGACCCGACACTCAAGTCATACAAGCATACAAGCACATGCGGAAGCAAATAGTCTGAGTACAGACACTAGAAAGCAAGAAGGCTTCTTGAAGCCTGTATATCTACATAGGGCCCTCCATGGCGAGGATCACCACCTGGGTGGAAAGTCACTCATCGATGTCAAGATCTACATAAAACCCATCGGAGGGGGCGGTGTTGTCGTCTAAAAACAGTAATTAAGCAAACATGAGTACAAAGGTACTCAGCAAGTCTTACATCAGAACCTACTATACATGCTCATTCTGAAGAAGGTGGTGGAGTTATTGCAGCAAGCCAGCTTTGACTATTGGCTAAGCTATCCTACGAGACTCCACTAGTAAAATGGTTTTCGCACACGAGTCCACTACTCACCAACACAATACTCCACCGGGGATCCTCCCTCGTCATCCTACGAGAGGGCCATCCTCGGTACTCACACTTATCTTGAGTCTTTTAGTAGTATCCATTAACTTGTCTATGAACTGTATAGGCAACCAAGTAGTCCTTTACCGTGGACGCGGCTATTCGGATAGTTTTATACCCTGCATGGGTGTACTTCTTCATAAACGCTTTCACCACTTACCGCCGTTTACACGACATGTACTCGGCAACCTTTAAGCGAAGGCCCAATGAGGGTGTCGGCCACGGCCTACCTAAACACTCAAGTCTCTAGTCTAGGTTTATCGCCTATCCAGGTTCCATCCAATGGGTGTCCGGCCGAGGTTTCCACATACGGCCTCGAACGATGTGAACAGGGTTCCCGAGACACCAAACGGGTGACTCGGTACACCATGCCACGGTATATCTACCGCAACATAGCCCACCCCTAGGGTCAGCGCTACGCACGGCCGCCAACACATAACCTACAAACACCAGAAACTAATTGCAACTCCTGGAAAGGGTACTAGAGTGATTAAGAAGCCGAGAGGGTCCATTGGTTTCGGGCCCAATGTATGGTAGTAACTGAATCTTAAATCACACATACATATCTCAGTTCTTAGGGACGGCCTCAATGAAACAACTCACCATGTACTCCTACATGGCCTCTCATCGACACCTTTACCAAAACATGTTCAACACATCCCTCACATTACCGACATAACCATTTCACTCTAGCCCATCACCTAGATGAACCAGACCTGACACAACTCTAAGCATAGCAGGCATAGCAAGGTAGGAAACACAAACATGGCTCAATCAACTCCTACACATGCTAGTGGGTTTCATCTAGGTACTGTGGCAATGACAGGTCATGCAGAGGATAGGGGTTCAACTACCGTAGCACACAGCAGTTTGAAACGATGTTGTCTTAATGCAGTAAATGAGAGCAAAGGCGAGGACATGGGATTGTATCGATATGATCAATGGGGCTGCTTCCCTGATGTAGTGGTAGTAGGGTACTGCCCTTCAGACGGATATTCGGGGTTATCCTCGGAGGCAGAACCTACCACAAAAGACACACCGAACATAATCAACACATGACAATATGCAACAATACGATGCATGCTATGACATGGCAAAATGAATGTGTCTTGGCCTAATGCAAGCTAAAACAGAAAGGAATGAACCCATTTGAATCAAAGATTCAAATGTCAGTTCATTTAACATAGCCTTATTAGTGCATTATCTTATTTTGCTTAAACAGCAAGGTTATATTGTTTTGTCATGCATGAAACGATTACCAATGGATAGATTGAATTTTTCTGATCAAAATTCATATATAAATCTTTGCATTTGGAGTTATGGTTGATTTTCTATGATTTTTAGAAGTTTTGGCTATTTTCTGGAATTTCCTATTAAAGAATAAATCCAGAAAAGGATTTACTGCGTCAGCCTAGCGTCAGTGTGACGTCAGCGGTCAACTGAGACGGTCCAGGTCAACCCTGACCTATGGGTCCCATCTGTCAGTGTCAACTAACTAACTAAGTTTAGTTAGTGTTAAACTAATACTAACCTAGTTTAATTAGTGGCCTGGGGCCCACATGTCAGTGAGTCGGGGGAAAGTCAAACTGGGGTCAACCCGGGTCAAACTCGCCGGAGTTGACCCGGGGCTCGTCGCCGGCAAGGCCAGGGACGGCGGAGGGGTGCGGGTTTCTTCCTCTGGTAACCAAATGGCCGGCGGAGGGCATCTACGTGACGCGGGCACTCGTCCGCGTCGAGTGGTGTAGGTGGTTGGGTCTGGGGTATCCGGAGTCGTCACCGGCGTCGACCTTGGCGGTCGCCGGGGCTCGGGTGAGGTCGGGGTTGTCATTGTGACTGTCATGGTGGCTCATGCGGGGCACGTACGTGCTCTACGCGGTGCGGGGAGGAATCTGGGCACAACGGCCGGACCATTAGATGGTCGGAGACTCGTCGGCGGCGAGCATAGGCGGCGGTGCATGCGGGCGAACTCGAGGCGGCACGTACGGTGCATGAGAGCTAGAACGGAGAGGGGGAGAAGGGTCAGTGGCTCACTGTGGTTGCAGGGAAGCGAATGGCGAGCTTGGGGAAGAGCTAGAGCGAGCAGGGCGGCGAGGGGGATCTCCGACGATGGCGGATCGGGACGAGCTCGGTGCAGCGTCTCTGGGGCGAGCGAGCGCTCGGGGATGGGTCGAGGCGAAGCAGTGGACGACGGCGGAACTTTTTGGCATAGCGAGGCAACGAGTGGACGGCGGTGGCTGCGGGTTTCACGACGGCGTGGGCGCGGCTGCGTCGGCCATGGCGTCGAGGGAGCGAGGCAGAGAGGAGGGGGGAAGTGTGTGGTGTCGGGCATGTCAGGGCGACACCGAGGAGGCGTTCGCGGCGTCGAGGCGGTGGCCAGGTGAAGCGGAGGAGTAGGGAGGTGGCGTGGCAAGCTCGGGCGCGTGTGCCGTGTCCCTCCTCTGCCTACTGGCAGAGGTAGGCGATGACGGGCACGGGCAAGCACAGTGCTGGGCCGGCCAGTGGGCCAGGTGGGCTGCGCCAGGTAAGTTCCTTTCTCTCTCTTTTTCTGTTTTTTATTTATTCTATTATTTCTGTAACTTCAGGGCTTTATTAAAAATGCCAGGGCATTTCCAAAAATCATAAAATTAATCATGGCTATTGCTTAGAATATATCCAACAGCAAACATTTTAGTTTATGATTATTTGAGCATTTAAAATATTTTATAGCATTTAAATGCCCAAATGCAAATACTATAAGAATTAATCCAATGACCTTAAGATGTCCTAGAAAAATGTGCACCATTTTTGTCAAAGGTTTTAACCCAAAACAAAAAGGGTGGGCTTTCTAGAAGGGCATTTCAGGTTCATTGAAAAAGTTTTTAGTAAACCCTAGTTGTTCCAGGGGGGTGCCGGGGGTTCTATCATCCCCATTTCAATTTTCTGGGAATTTAAACATGATGCAACACTCTAATGCTTGAACTAGCTAGGGCGTGACAAAATTCCTCCTCTTCTCCCTTGTACAAAGCGGACAAGGTCTTTATTAGAGCGGCAGCCGAATCCGGCCCCTTACAGCCGTGGCGGGTGGTGGCGTCCTCCTCGTTGAAGTCCCAGATGGGGTGGCCTCTATACTGGAGCGGCTGCACCCCTTGCATGATGCATGCGGCCATGACCCCGATCATGGTTAGTCCGGAATGGGCTAACAATCTTATCCGGCCCATCAGGTAAAGAACATCCTTGTCGGTTTCCCTCTGAGGGCTCCGTGGACGCTAGCTTAGGCGCTTCTTTAGGGGAGCACTGTCGAACTCAGGGAGGCCGATCCAGACAGGATCCGGCAGCGGGACGACCTCTATATAAAACCACTCCAAGGCCAGTCATCGGACGCCTTCTTTGGGGTTCCGGATAGATATCCGGTCCCGGCGATGTGCCACACTTCGGCTCCGCCCACTTGATATATTGACCCCTTCTGAGAACGGGGCACAAGGCAGAATAGCCTTTTCCACAGCGCGAAATGAGCCTTGCAGCCCAAAAACAGCTCGCAAAGGAATACGAAGCCCGCGATATGCAATATGGAGGCAGGCATGAGGTTGTGCAGCTGGAGGCCATAGAACTCCAGGAGCCCCCGGAGAAACGGATGAATTGGAAATCCGAGCACTCTTATTAAGTAAGGGACAAGGCATACCCGCTCTCCTTTGGAGGGATTGGGGGCGCTCTCCGCTTGCTCTCCGCCATTATAGGTGGCAAGTCCGGCTCGAACCAGGACCATATAGGCCGGGGGGAGAAATCCCTTGGTCTGGAGCGTCACTAGCTCGTTGTGCGGGATGGAGCACCTCTTCCAATCTCCAGGCTGAGGGCTGGAAGGGCGAGAGGAGGAGCTGCGGCGGCCAGCCATGATAGAAATGGACCTCAGTCGGATACGCTCTGATGAATACTCGCGGAGGGGAGAAGGTGTGGTGTGGATCTAAATCCTCGCCCCCTTAAATAGGCGGCTCATTCACGCGGCTAGGGGTGTAAATATAAAAAAACACCCTGACTTTTCGTATTCATTTGACACGTGGAAGACGGCCATTATTGGGCGTAGAAGCCAAGGAGCACTACATTTACAAGAAACTGGACACTATTCAACAGGTACACGGAATTTGGAGGAGAACCCGCCTTGCAATGTCGAAGACAATTTGCGTGCCGGACTCGTCGTCATTGAAGCCTGGTTTGGGGGCTACTGAGGGAGTCCTGGATTAGGGGGTGTCCGGATAGCCGGACTATACCTTCGGCCAGACTCCTGGACTATGAAGATACAAGATTGAAGACTTCGTCCCGTGTCCGGAAGGGACTTTCCTTGGCGTGGAAGCAAGCTTGGCGATACGGATATGTAGATCTCCTACCATTGTAACCGACTCTATGTAACCCTAGCCCTCTCCGGTGTCTATATAAACCGGAGGGTTTTAGTCCGTAGGGATAGACAATCATACCATAGGCTAGCTTCTAGGGTTTAGCCTCTTTGATCTCGTGGTAGATCTACTCTTGTACTACCCATATCATCAATATTAATCAAGCAAGACGTAGGGTTTTACCTCCATCAAGAGGGCCTGAACCTGGGTAAAACATCATGTCCCCTGCCTCCTGTTACCATCCGGCCTAGACGCACAGTTCGGGACCCCCTACCCGACATCCGCCGGTTTTGACACCGACAGTCACTAATAGCGGAGAACAAACAAAGAGATTATTGTAGTGTACGAAACCACCTCAAAGTTATCCTTTCTGATCAATCTATTCAAGAGTCCGTAGTAAAATAACACGAAGCTATTCTTTCCGTTCAATCTATCCCAGCGTTCGTACTAGAATAACACCTTAAGGCACAAATCAACCAGAAACCTAATGTCACCTGGATACTCCAATGTCACCTCAAGTATCCGTGGGTATGATTATATGATATACATCACACAATCTCAGATTCATCTATTCAACCAACACAAAGAACTTCAAAGAGTGCTCCAAAGTTTCTACCGGAGAGTCAAGACAAAAACGTGTGCCAACCCCTATGCATAAGTTCACAAGGTCACGGAACTCGCAAGTTGATCACCAAAACATACATCAAGTGGATCACGTGAATATCCCAGTGTCACCACAGATAAGCACATGCAAGACATACATCAAGTGTTCTCAAATCCTTCAAGACTCAATCCAATAAGATAACTTCAAAGGGAAACCTCAATCCATTACAAGAGAGTAGAGGGGGAGAAACATCATAAGATCCAACTATAATAGCAAAGCACGCGATACATCACGATCGTGCCGAATCAAGAACACGGGAGAGAGAGAGAGAGAGAGGTCAAACACATAGATACTGGTACATACCCTCAGCCCCGAGGGTGAACTACTCCCTCCTCATCATGGAGAGCACCGGGATGATGAAGATGGCCACCGATGATGGATTCCCCCCTCTGGCTGGGTGCCGGAACGGGTCTAGATTGGTTTTCAGTGGCTACGGAGGCTTGCGCCGGCGGAACTCCCGATCTAGGTTATTTTCTGGAGGTTTCTGTATTCATAGGAATTTTTGGCGTAGGTCTCACGTCAGGGGGGGTCTCCGAGTCATCCACGAAATAGGGGGACGCGCCCAGGGGGTAGGGCGTGCCCTCCACCCTCGTGGATGGCTCGGGACGCTTTTGGCCCAACTCTTTTACTTCAGGGGCTTCTTTTGTTCCATACAAAATCATCAAAAATTGGCATGTCAATTGGACTCCGTTTGGTATTCCTTTTTTGTAAAACTCAAAAACAAGGAAAAAACAGAAACTGGCACTGGGCTCTAGGTTAATAGGTTAGTCCCA
This sequence comes from Triticum dicoccoides, assembly GCF_002162155.2. Classification (NCBI taxonomy): domain Eukaryota; kingdom Viridiplantae; phylum Streptophyta; class Magnoliopsida; order Poales; family Poaceae; genus Triticum; species Triticum dicoccoides. Next base: position 341,929,550 of record NC_041392.1, read on the forward strand.
AAAATCATATAAAATAGCATATAAATGCATATAAAACATCCAAGATGGATAATATAATAGCATGGAACAATAAAAATTTATAGATACGTTGGAGACATATCAATACTCCCTCTGTAAAGAAATATAAAAATCTTTTATATCACAACTTTATACATAAGAAAAATCAAGGGGAATATATATAACATATATAATTATAAAAACTGAGTTTTTAACATAGTATACACAAGTTGGTGATGATGGTGTGCCTGCCATCCTGCAATATAGGCCGTCTGATTTATATCTGACGGATAGGAAGGAAAACTATGGCAATTTTGCAAAAAGGTACCCACACACCTCTCCACATTTGCAAATAAGGCCTTCCCTTGTTCATCCTTTTCTCTCATAAGATAAAATACTCATACAAATGCATCTTGATGTTACATGCAATGCACGGGCATTATGGGGGGTTCAGCTGAGAATATAATACTCAGACATGCTCACGGTTCTAGACTTTGGGCCACAGGCCAGTGGGCCTCCATGTTTGGCGACCCATGTGTTCTACCTCAGCGCTTTTCATATTGCAAGCAATCGATACGGTGCTGGTTTTAGATGTGGTCACAAGGTGAATACACAAAATTGAGTAAAGAATGGCAGCTGTTAGAATGAAATCGAACAACAGTCCCTAACCAACAATCAGAGTCGCAATTCTATCAACGATATAAAATGTGATAGATAATACTGTCGTACTACTTATACACATAGGACACTTGTTTCACCATGCCAGATTATTACATCAAAATCTCTCAGGGGATAGATCAGTTCGTCAGTTGCGTGCTGCTACTGAAGAATTTCGAAGTTGATTTGGACCAACTCTCCTTGCTGAGAAAGTTCGATTTTGACATCATCCCCTACCGCAAGATATGATTTAGATTTAAACCTTGACCATCCTTTAGCATCAATCATCATGCGACCGTCCTTTGTACTTACGGTATATTGAGCAGGTTCATTCACAACAAGGCTGAGCTTGGTAAGAGAAACTTGGCCACGGTCGCCCGGATTATTGAACGACTCCCTCGTAGCTCTAGGAATTTTCTATTTGCAAACAAGAAGAAATACACAAACAGTTAGATCAACATAGTGAATCATGTGAAACAACATGGAAAGAAAAAAGTATGAAGCACTTAGGCGGCCAATGCTTACCAAGAAGGTGGACATGTTGGTTTTTGTAAGGACTTTGGTATATGAAGTGCGAACTGCAGCCAGTCTGTTGCTGGTGCAACTGCTGGTTCCATTGCCGCTGCACGGGCCAGAGCAGATGCAAGTGCAAGTGTTGGTGCAGGTGCCGAAGTCGTTGCTGGTGCCCGTGCTGGTGCGACTGGTAGTGCCGCTGTTGCTGCCGCAGATGGTGATCCTTGTAGAGCTGGTGCCAGTGTCGGAGCAGGTGCCAGTGTCGATGCCCTATCCTCCGGTAGATCAGCCTGATCGGCTTACACGGTCGGTGCCCAATCCTTAGCTGGATTAGACTGAGCTGCTGCCGCTGTCAGTGCTAGAGCAACTGTCGGTGCTCGATCCGTTGTTGAAGGTGGTACTGATGTGAGAGACAGCGGCGATCATGTCTAGTCTACTATGATCAACTTTCTAACTTGAGTAGGTTCCGTGACCATGATCCAGTATTTTTCTTCATTTCTTTTAAACGCGAGAAGGACTAATTGTGGCGTGTTTGTTAAACCAAACTACAGTTCATCATAGGGATTCATCTTGTACTCAGACAACAGACTGATCCAATTTTTTCCAGTATAAGTGATGGACAGTGCCTTCATTACTGACACGACATAAGAAGTGAAACCTGAAAAAATATCCATTGTAGAGCAAACCAAATGGTTTATTCTATGATGAATGTCACATGGCAAAACCTGCATCGTAAAATTGCAGCAAAAGAAAGAAAACATGACACTTAATCAATAAGATTTAGACAGTAAATCAATAAGATTTACTTGATGTGACACGAGTGAATCCTTACTAGGAAATCACTATGTTGAAGTACTAAAAAGAAGATTGATCGTCCAACTACGTGTGGCATGCAGGGCCCCCACCTACCCCACAAGCAGGACAATCCAAAGGTCGTGACAAATCATATGGACCGAACATCCATGGGACTGGAAATCCTGGTGGGTGCGATAAACCCTGCAATGCATACATATATTGGAGTGTAACCATAATTGATAAACCGTCCTCACAAAAAGGATGATCTGGATACTTCAAAATATACAGACAGAATTAAGTGGACAGACATTAACATAGACTGTTCTCAGGACTCACCACACACCAAAAGCAGCAGTACTAAACAATACAGGGTTCACAAACACAAATCAAGTACTGAACAACAGTACTTACTACACACAAGCAAACTTGCACTAATTAAACTCTGCAGACTATTTCTTGCCACCGACCTATGGGATGAACCCCGCATAACTGACTAGGCCATGGACTTCGTGAGAGATGTCTACATGCACCATCACCATCTCGTCAACCTTGGAGAACCTAATAGAGTGGTCTTTCCACTCATAAACATGACGATGAAGACATGCCACATCAGATTTGTCAGGAAGCTTTACAAGAACCACACCCTTTGTAATCGAAGGCACAACCAGGAAATTGTTGTGGTCAAGCACAGCCTCGAGAACATGCCTGACAACAATGCTACAGGAAAACACTAGTTCAGGACACGTGGCGACAAGGACACAACATCTGGATAGTTTAGCAGTAGAACTCATCCTCAGGTCTTCTAGTTCACATGGCATGACTTTGAGAACTTCATCTCCACCGCAGACTTGGTTCTAATTCAAACAGAAACCATATATTTTATTATTACCTCCGTTCAGAAATATAAGATGATTTTTGATATTTTACTCCATATATGACTACATATACGCATAGAAATGAGTGAACAAAGACACTAGAACATGTCTTCAAAGGCATTTGAGCAGAGGGATTACTTGCAATATCCATAACACAAGTTACTGAGGCATTATACCCTCTTCAAAGGTAGCATTGATGTTCATAAAGTAGTTGAAAGTAATCTATAAGAAATCAGTGTCAACGTCTCGCATGTTTTGGTCAAAAGAGGAATTTAGAACCATCATTTGGCACACAAAAATCACATGCAAGATAACCCAGAAAGTTGTACTACTAGTACTAGTAGTGCGTGTTAGATGAAAAAACACGATCAAGATTGAGAAAAAGATCGTCAAGAAGAGATATTACCTGGACGTGCATAATGAGGGATCCCAGAGAGGGGGGCTTGGACTGGGCGATGGCTTTGAGCTTGTCTACGGTAGTCTCGGCGGGGTGCTTGCGCTTCTTCGTACCATGAGCCTCGACGGTTTTGGCCAGAGCCATAGACATCACTTCGGCCAGTGCTCTAGTGTCCATCAAGAAACTGTCAAATAGAAATAAAAGTGTCGGATTTCGGGTTCCGGCAAAACCCTTGAGGTTCAAACACTGGGATCCGCACAAAGATCTCTCCCCCTTTCTAGCTCGCGCACTCTACGATCTCATGGCCTAGCTCGTCGAACCCAAAGAACATGAGACATAAGATTTATATTGGTCCGGTCCACCGTTGCGGTGTAATACCCTACTCCAGTGTGGTGTGGTGGATTGCCTCTTGGGTTGAGGATGAACAGTTACAAGGGAAGAACAGCCTCGCGAGGAGAGGTGTTCTTGTGCTTGGTGAACTTGAGTGGTTGGGGTGATATGGATTCGATCTAGGTTCGAATCAGATGCCTCCCTATGGTGGTGGCTAGTCCTATTTATAGAGGCCATGGTCCTCTTCCCAAATATTGAGCGGGAAGGTATCCCACAACGGCCAAATTCGAAGTGAGACAACTAGTACAAGCTGTCCTGACAAACGTAGTCTTCGCCTGCCAAAGGCTCTGGTGGTGACACTGTCTTGGGCTCCACGGTGACCTCCGTCCTGATGTCCTGCTGGTCTTGGTCTTGTTGCAACGATATGGAAACCTTTGCCTGATGCCTCGGGACTCCTCGTCTGCGCCTGTCCCTTTAGCACCAAAGAGGAAACGAGGACACTGCGCGCTGGCGCCCGCCTGGCTCCATTCGTCATGTCTTGCATCACAGAAACGTCGTGAGGTGGCCCTTGCCTTGGCCTCCCTACCCCTTGCGAGCCAGCCTGGTGAGGCCGCCCCTGAGGAGGTCTTGCGTCGTCCACCTCGCGAGGCTTGGCCCCTCGCGAGGGTCTTGACTGTTTGTTGGTGAAGATGGGTCGTACAGGGCCGCTGGTGGAGCCACGTTGCGGGCCGTAGGCAGGCAAGTCTGGGGACCCCCGTTCCCATAATGTCGACAGAAGCCCCCGGGCCCAAGGCACGCTCGGGCGTGGCTTCGAGGCGAAGCCAAAGGGCAAGGGCGGAGCGCCGCAGGCCCTGAGGAAGTCCTGGATTAGGGGGTGTTCGGGTAGCCGGACTATACCTTCAGCCGGACTCCAGGACTATGAAGATACAAGATTGAAGACTTCGTCCCGTGTCCGGATGGGACTTTCCTTGGCATGGAAGGCAAGCTTGGCGATGTGGATATTCAAGATCTCCTACCATTGTAACCGACTTTATGTAACCCTAACCCTCTCCGATGTCTATATAAACTGGGGGGTTTTAGTCCATAGGACAACTTCATCATACAACAATCATACCATAGGCTAGCTTCTAGGGTTTAGCCTCCTTGATCTCGTGGTAGATCTACTCTTGTACTACCCATATCATCAATATTAATCAAGCAGGACGTAGGGTTTTACCTCCATCAAGAGGGCCCAAACCTGGGTAAAACATCGTGTTCCTTGCCTCCTGTTACCATCCGGCTTAGACGCACAGTTCGGGACCCCCTACCCAAGATCCGCCGGTTTTGACACCGACATTGGTGCTTTCATTGAGAGTTCCTCTGTGTCGTCGCTTTTAGGCCCGATGGCTCCTTCGATCATCAACAACGATGCAGTCCAGGGTGAGACTTTTCTCCCCGGACAGATCTTCGGCTTCGGCGGCTTCGCACTGCGGGCCAATTCGCTTGGCCACCTTGAGCAGATCGAAAGCTACGCCCCTGGCCATCAGGTCAGGTTTGGAAGCCTAAACTACATGGCTGACATCCGCGGGGACTTGATCTTCAACGGATTCGAGCCACAGCCAAGCGCGCCGCACTGTCTCGATGGGCATGATATAGCTCTGCCGCCGAACAACGCCTTGGAGGCCGCACACGCATCGGTTCCGACCATTGATTCGGAGCCTACTGCGCTGATCGAGGATCAGTGGTTGGACGCTGCCTCAGGGGCTGCGATCTCAGAGGCGATAGAGCTGAACTCCAGCCCCGCACTCCGCATGGCCCGTGACTCTGAGGAGCCAGATTCCTCTCCGAACTCTGAGCCCCCCGCACCCCTGCTGATCGAATCCGATTGGGCGCCGATAATGGAGTTCACCGCCGCGGACATCTTTCAGCACTCGCCCTTCGGCGACATACTAAATTCTCTAAAGTCTCTCTCTTTATCAGGAGAGCCCTGGCCGGACTACGGTCAGCAAGGTTGGGATACGAACGATGAAGAAATTCAAAACCCACCCACCACCCACTTAGTAGCCACTGTCGATGACTTAACCGACATGCCTGACTTCGACTCCAAAGACATCGACGACATGGACGACGATGCAGGAGACGAACAAGCACCAGCACCTGTAGGGCGCTGGAAGGCCACCTCGTCATATGACATATATATGGTGGACACTCCAAAGGATGGAGATGGTGATGGAACAGCGGGGGACGATACCTCTAAGAAACAGCCCAAGCGCCGGCGTCAGCGGCGCCGCTCTAAATCCCGCCAAAGCAAAAACAGTGATTCCGGCACGGGAGATAAACTACTCCGGATAGCGCCGAAGAACACCCCCTCCAGCAAGATTCAGCACAGGAGGACAGACAAGCCAGCCCTCACGAGAGGGCGGCGGACCAAGAGGTTGAGGACAATAATTATACGCCTCCCTCCGAAGACGAGGCAAGCCTCGACGATGACGAGTTCGTTGTGCTAGAGGATCTCGCCGAACAAGAGCGTTTTAAACGCAGGCTTATGTCCACGGCAAGCAGCCTCAAGAAAAAGCAGCAACAGCTTAGAGCTGATCAGGATTTGCTAGCTGACAGATGGACTGAAGTCCTTGCAGCTGAAGAGTATGAACTCGAACGCCCCTCCAAGAGTTACCCAAAGTGCAGGCTGCTACCCCGACTAGAGGAGGAAGCACCTACATCACCAGCGCAAGACATGGCCGACCGGCCACCTCGTGGCCGCGACAGAGAGGCCTCTGGGCCCTCCACTCAAGCCATGCCCCGACGCCACGTCAAGCATACTAAGGCACGGGAAAATGCGCCCGGCCTACGCGACATACTGGAGGACAAGACAAGGCAAACAAGATCGATCTACGGATCACACAGGCGCCCCACGGCACGTGACGGTGATCGTCACTCCAGATGCAATAAATCCGACCGGGCCGAACTCAACAGACAAAACTCCTTCGAGCTGCGTCGTGATATAGCCCAATACAGAGGCGCCGCACACCCACTATGCTTCACAGATGAAGTAATGGACATAAAATCCTTGAGGGCTTCAAACCCGTAAACATCAAATCGTACGATGGCACAACAGATCCTGCGGTATGGATCGAGGATTATCTCCTTCATATCCACATGGCACGCGGTGATGATCTACACGCCATCAAATACCTCCCACTCAAACTTAAGGGACCGGCCCGGCATTGGCTTAACAGCTTGCCAGCAGACTCAATCGGTTCTTGGGAGGACCTGGAAGCTGCATTCCTTGACAACGTCCAGGGCACTTATGTGCGACCACCGGACGCCGATGACCTAAGCCACATAATTCAGCAGCCAGAGGAATCGGCCAGGCAATTCTGGACACGGTTCCTAACAAAGAAAAACCAGATAGTCGACTGTTCGGACGCAGAGGCCTTAGCGGCCTTCAAGCCTAATATCCGTGACGAGTGGCTTGCCCGGCACCTGGGACAGGAAAAGCCGAAATCTATGGCAGCCCTCACGACACTCATGACCCGCTTTTGCGCGGGAGAAGACACATGGCTGGCTCGCAGCAACAATTTAACCAAGAACCCTGGTAATTCAAATACCAAGGATAAAAGCGATAGGTCGCGTCGGAACAAACAAAAGTGCCGCGTTAACAGTGACAGCAACGAGGATACGGCAGTTAATGCCGGATTCCGAGGCTACAAATCCGGTCAATGGAAAAAGCCATTCAAAAGAAATACTCAGGGCCCATACAGTTTGGACCGAATACTCGACCGCTTGTGCCAGATACATGGCACCCCCGAAAAGCCAGCCAATCACACCAACAAGGATTGTTGGGTGTTCAAGCAGGCAGGCAAGTTAAGAGCCGAAAACAAAGACAAGGGGCTATATAGCGACAACAAGGAGGAGCCCAGGCCGCCGAACAACGGTGGACAGAAGGGATTTCCCCCGCAAGTGCGGACGGTGAACATGATATACGCAACCCACATCCCCAAGAGGGAGCGGAAGCGTGCGTTACGGGACGTATATGTGATGGAGCCAGTCGCCCCAAAGTTCAACCCATGGTCCTCCTGCCCAATCACCTTTGATCGAAGGGACCACCCCACTAGCATCCGTCACGGCGGCTTCGCCGCATTGGTTTTAGACCCAATCATTGATGGATTTCATCTCACAAGAGTCTTCATGGACGGCGGTAGCAGCCTGTACCTGCTTTACCAGGATACAGTACGAAAAATGGGCATAGATCCCTCGAGGATCAAGCCCACCAAAATGACCTTTAAAGGCGTCATACCAGGTGTAGAAGCCAACTGTACAGGCTCAGTCACACTGGAAGTGGTCTTCGGATCTTCGGATAACTTCTGAAGCGAGGAGTTAATCTTCGACATAGTCCCGTTCCGTAGTGGCTATCACGCACTGCTCGGGCGAACCGCATTCACAAAATTCAATGCGGTACCGCACTATGCATACCTCAAGCTCAAGATGCCAGGCCCTAGAGGGGTAATCACGGTCAATGGGAACACCGAACGCTCCCTCCGAACGGAGGAGCACATGGCAGCGCTCGCAGCAGAAGTACAAAGCAGCCTCTCTAGGCAGTTCTCCAGTTCGGCCTTCAAAAAGCCAGACACTGTCAAGCGCGCCCGGAGTACCCTACAACAAGACCGCCTGGCACGTTCTGAGCTAGCGTAGCAATGCGGCCCCAACCCTAGCCCTCGCGATATAGCGAAACCAGTGCTTCGTGTACATAACTACGCTCTTGAAATACCATGGGCACAGGGGAAGGGGCACTATCACGGCATGCCCGAAATACGGCTTAAACCGCACCAGGGGCTGTCGGATTCCTTTTTTCTCTTACTCTCAGGACTCCATACTTCGGATGACCCGTTCGGCAATTCAACTGCCGCACAAACGATGCAAGATCCAGGAAAGAAGACAAGCCACGCCGCATTATGGAACTCCCAGGTGGTCTCTATTGCGAGCACTATACCTGTTTTTTAATACAATTCCGCGGCCTGCCCCTGGCCAGGACCTATTAAATAGTCCAATTTCTTTTGCTTATCGCACTATTTGTATCGTTCCGCTTTCATAGCAGCCTTTCTATAAACAATGCATAGCTTTTTGTCTATTTTTTGCATTATCCTCTTTTTATATATGTTTATCAATAACATGTTGCATCCGTACACTACGGTACGGCAAAAATATGCCAGGGGCTTCAGTACACATCAATATGGCGTGAGAAGTCCGTACACTTTCACAAGTGCGGCACCCCGAACTTATAGCACTATATGCATCGGCTCCGAATCATGATTTGGGTCAATAGTTGGGTTTGCCCGGCTCCTATGTTTTGGTGCCTTACGTTCCACTATATTGGCTAAGGTAGCACTAGGAGAACTACTGCGATTGTGCCCCAGTTGAGCTGGGCTGAGCACCTCAGTAGAGAAAGCTAATACTGACTGTCATGATGAGGTGAGAGACCGGTCGCTGTTCGAGAGGTTTTTCGAGTCCTTAAAGACTTATGCTGCTTCGAGCGAGGAACCGGCTTTGTCCGGCCAAGGCGTGGATAGCGCCCTGAACTCGGTCTTCCGAATACTAGGGGCTTCGCCGAAATTTAAAATTATAGAGTTCTATGGCTAAGTGAGAGTGTTCAAGCATTATAGTCTGATTGCCTTGTTCGTTGTGCTGAGCGCCTCCCTCGACGGACCCAATCATGGGAAAAAGAGCGCTCAGGTTTATCCCGAACAGCCCAGCACTAGTGGCATGGGGGCAGAAGTCGACGACTGGCCATCTCTCAATTTTTTATAAACGGCCACACAGAAGGTAATATTTTAAATTCAAGCATTGCTTAGCGCATATGAACAAGTTTTCAGCGCACAGGATAACACGAGCGAGTTCATTCAAAAATTACATCCTTGGTGCATTCATCCGCCATAAGGCGGGCACCGGCCAGAACATCCTTGTAATAGTTCTCGGGCTTGCGATGCTCCTTCCCCGGCGGCGGCCCGTCCCTCACAACCTTCTCACCGTCCAGCTTACCCCAGTGCACCTTTGCACGGGCAAGGGCCCTACGGGCACCTTCGATGCAGACGGAGCGCTTGATGACCTCGAGCCTTGGACAAGCCTCCACCAGTCGTCGCACCAGTCCGAAGTAGCTCCCAGGCAGGGCCTCTCCAGGCCACAGCCGAACTATGAAGCCCTTCAGGGCCTGTTCGGCCGCCTTGTGGAGCTCGACCAGCTGCTTCAGCTGGTCGCTCAAGGGCACAGGGTGTCCGGCCTCAGCGTACTGAGACCAGAACACCTTCTCTGTCGAGCTGCCTTCCTCGGCTCGATAGAATGCGGTGGCATCGGATACGCTGTGGGGAAGATCTGCGAATGCCCCTGGAGAGCTCCGGATTCGGGTAAGTAACAAGTAGTTTACTTTTATATGTTTTCTTTGCATAGAGAATGCCTTACCCGCCGCTATCTTTTTCACCGCATCCAATTCATGGAGGACCTTCTGGGCTTCGGCCTTGGCAGATTTGGCAGTTTTAAGGGCCGCAGCAAGCTCAGACGCTCGCGTCTTCGAGTCGAGCTCCAAACTCTCATGTTTTTTCATGAGAGCCAGAAGCTCTTGCTACACCTCGCCGACCTGTGCCTCAAATTTCTCCTGCTCGGTGCGCTCCGTGGACGCTCTCTTCTTGGCCTCGGACAGCGCCTGCTTGAGGGTCGCCACCTCAGTTGTGGCCCCTACAGTAAGCAGTATACTCCTGTCATTTTTTGCAATTGCGTCTTCTTATAGGCATTTTTTCTATAAGGTATCTCTTACCTTCTTTCTCCTCGAGCTGCCGTTTGGCAAGGCCGAGCTCTTGCTCGGTCCGCTCGAGGCCCTGCTTTAGGGCACCCACCTCCACAGTCAGTGCGGCGGTGGCCAGCAGCGAAGCCTGCATACGTATATTGACTCCTTTTTAGTTAGACTCCTGCAATATTTAATAGATCCTCTATTCGCCTTTTCTTTCCGAACGCCAAACAGAGCATCAGGGGCTACTGTCTATGCGGTAATATTTTTACATATTTCTACTTACCTCGAAGCCTGTTAGAAGGCTAGCACAAGCTTCAGTAAGTCCGCTTTTGGCGGACCGAACCTTCTGGACCACCGTACTCATGATGGTACGGTGCTCCTCGTCGATGGAGGCACCCTTAAGCACCTCCAGCAGATTGTCCAGCGCCTCCGGTTGGACAGAGGACGCCGGCTCAATAGGCTTGCTCCTCTTGGCAGGAGTTCGCCTACCGCGGTCCGAAACCGTTGATGATTCCGGCGCAGTGTCCGGCTTAAAGCCGGACTTGGAGCCCTGGGGGGTCTTGTCCCCTTTACTCCTGGAGTCCGGGAGGTCGTCTCACGGCTCCTCCTGGACCACCTCCTCTTGCCTCGGAGCTTGTCGCGACGCCACTTCAGCATCATCCGCAGCACAGGGGGAGGCAGCGGGCGGAACTGAATTCACGTCCGATGAATCCAGGGAGCCGCTCGACGACTCGTCGAGCCCGTCTTTGGGCGGGTTGCATGATTATATTCAACATTAGGGAAAGCTGCGCAACAAAAGGAATATCATGAGTTACTCCGATATCCGAACACTTACAATTTCGCCGGACGCTTGGCCCAGTCCGGCCACTCCTCTTCGTCCTTGTCGGCGTCGGGGGCGTAGTCCGGCGGAGGGGTTTTCCTCTTCTTGGACCCATCGGTCTCCCCTACTAGGGCGTCCTTCCTCTTCTTTCCTCCCCCCACTGGAGGGGGAGAGGTCTCTTCTTCCTCCTCCTCGTCTTCACGGGAGGAGTGCGTCTCGGACTCATCGGACGACGAGTTCGACACCACCATATGCCGGGAACTCTTTCGAGTCCCCGTGGCCTTCTTCTTCTTGGCGTTCTTCTCTGGAACCACATAAGGTGCTGGAACCAGCAGCTTCACTAGGAGAGCAGGGGCTGGGTCTTCGGGCAAGGGAGCCGGACAGTTAATCAGTCCGAACTTCGCCTGCCAATCCTGTCAAAGGTGAGGGAGTTTAGATCCCGCATAAAGTCAAACTATGAAGAAAACTTAACATCCTGTAAAAGATGAAAATATTTTACCTCGCCAGCAGGATGCTGCGAGCTGAATCCGCGGTCTTCGGAGGCGGATGTGGGAGCCTCGGCGCCTTTGGTTAGCCCCTTCCAGACATCTTCGTACGTCGTGTCGAAGAGCCTGCTCAAAGTTTGGTGCTACGCCGGGTTGAACTCCCACAAATTGAAGTCCCATTCTTGACACGGAAGGATCCGGCGGACGAGCATGACCTAGACTACGTTGACAAGCTTGAGCTGCTTGTTCACCAGGGACTGGATGCATTTTTGCAGTCCGGTCACCTCTTCTTCGTCGCCCCACGACAAGCCCGTCTCCTTCCAGGACGTGAGCCGTGTTGGGGGTCCAAATCGGAATTCAGGGGCTGTGATCCACTTCGGATCGCGTGGCTCGGTGATGTAAAACCACCCTGACTGCCACTCCTTCAAGGTCTCCACAAAGGAGCCCTCGAGCCATAGGACGTTGGCTATTTTGCCCGCCATGGCACCTCTGCACTATGCCTGGTTGCCGTGCACCACCTTTGGCTTGACGTTGAAGGTCTTGAGCCAGAGGCCGAAATGGGGGCAGATGCAGAGGAAAGCCTCGCACATGACGATAAATAACGAGATATTGAGGATGAAGTTCGGGGCCAGATCGTGGAAATCTAGGCCATAGTAGAACATTAGCCCGTGGACAAATGGGTGGAGAGGAAAACCCAGTCCGCGGAGGAAGTGGGGAAGAAATACTACACTCTCATGGGGCCTTGGGGTGGGGAGAGGCTGCCCCTCCTCAGGAAGCCGGTGCGCGATGTCTTTGGACAGGTATCCGGCCTTCCTTAGCCTTTTGACATGGCCCTCCATGACGGAGGAGACCATCCACTTGCCTCCCGCTCCGGAAATTGTTGGAGAAGGTTGAGGTAGGAAGTGCGGGCTTGGGCGCTGGAGCTCGGGTGCGCAGAAGATGGATAGGCAAAGGAGGAAGAAGGCATAGGTAAAAAGGTGGATCCTTATCCCCTTATATGAGCAGATGCGACTATGCGTCCCCACCAGCCTAGTAAAACTCGCTTGCCTCCCAAGCGCCGTGATAAATGGCGCGGTTGGGTTACCCACGTCCGTATTGATGAGAATCCCGTAAATGGGGGACACGATCTCTGCTTTGACAAGACGTGCCAAGGAAACCGCCTCGCAAAACACGCTGAGGTGGAAAAGTGAAAATGATTCGAATAAAGGCTTGGCCGTAGTGTGATGTCATGCTGCGGAATACATCAGCATATTAGATTTGTGTTAATATTATTCTCTCTGTGGCAATATGTGGAAACTTATTTTGCAGAGCTGGACACTACTCTTGGTGTTTACAAACTTTTATGAAGAATTTGGAGGAGGAACCCGCCTTGCAATGCCGGAGACAATCTACGCGCCGGAATCGTCGTCATTGAAGCCTGGTTCAGGGGCTACTGAGGGAGTCCTGGATTAGGGGGTGTTCGGGTAGCCGGACTATACTTTCAGCCGGACTCCAGGACTATGAAGATACAAGATTGAAGAGTTCGTCTCGCGTCCGGATGGGACTTTCCTTGGCGTGGAAGGCAAGCTTGGCGATGCGGATATTCAAGATCTCCTACCATTGTAACCGACTTTGTGTAACCCTAACCCTCTCCGGTGTCTATATAAACCGGAGGGTTTTAGTCCGTAGGACAACTTCATCATACAACAATCATACCATAGGCTAGCTTCTAGGGTTTAGCCTCCTTGATCTCGTGTTAGATCTACTCTTGTACTACCCATATCATGAATATTAATCAAGCAGGACGTAGGGTTTTACCTCCATCAAGAGGGCTCGAACCTGGGTAAAACATCGTGTTCCTTGCCTCCTGTTACCATCCGGCCTAGACGCATAGTTCAGGACCCCCTACCCGAGATCCGCCGGTTTTGACACCGACAGGCCCCATCAGCCTGCGGCCACGGTTGGCCCGTGGCGACTAATTGGACATGGGCGTCTCTGCTTCCTTACGCTGCCTCGGCAACTGCCCGACTGACAAAAAGGCCGGTGCGGGGAACGCTTGCCTTCATTGCCTTCCTTCGCCTTGCTCCAGATCCCCTCTCTCGCTCCTCACTTCCGAAATCTCTAGATCTGCTCCGATCTCCTTCCGAGTTTCCGACCAATGCCACCCTGAAAGCCCAAGGTTGATTTGCCGCCTGCCTGGTACGAGCCGGCTCTGGAGGCGCCCAATGTCTCGGCAAAGAACCTCGCTGCCACGCGCCTGCTAATGGTGGGGGAGAACAACAAGAAGGGGAAGAACGAGCTCCGGGCTGGCTCCGCCGTGCCCAAAGCTTCGAAGATCTCCTTCTACCCCTTCTTCATGAGCAGCATCGTTGCCAGCTTCGTTCCCCTTCTCCGACTTCTTCTACGCAGTCCTCCAACACTACTGGTTACAGGCTCTCCACCTCCATCCCAACTCCATTCTTCTCTTGTCTATCTTTGCCTTCTACTGCAAGGCGTACGTCCTGGTGATGCCGTCCGTGGCACTGCTACGCCACTTCTTCTTCCTCCGAATCAACGACGGCCACACCACAGGGTGCGCAAACTTCGTCGCAGCTGGCAAGGCCAACACAATCTCGAAGGCCTTCAAGAAGGCTGATGGCTTCCGGAGCAAGTGGGTTATGATGGAAGCCAAGTGCGTCCACCCACGGCTGAAGCTGCCGACGGATATGCCCCATTCTAACGAGGGGTGGTCTCGTGCGAAGCTTACTAATGACCGGGCGAAGGCGGTGCTGGAGAAGATGATCGTCGACCTGAAGCCAGGCAACGCGAAAGCGGCGAAGTTGACGGGAGCCATGCTTCTGAGGGAGTTCCTGAAGCTGCGGGTGGCTCCTCTCCAGGTGCACTCGTGCCCCTTGTGGATGCTCTAGGATGGAGAGGACAAGCTTCGCCTGAGTCCGGAGGCTTTGCCTAAAGGGGAGCTGGCTGTGGCTCTCCACCTCTTGGTCGTGGACGACCAAGAGTATCCGCCGAGTGCCCATGCTCCTTTGTTCCTTCGAAAGGATGGGGTAGTGATCGCGGCTGCCATGCCCACCTTTGATGGTTACGGCCTGGTGCCGCCGGCGCCCTCTGAAGTCCCGGTGGCGATGGTGACGGTGGACGTGTCTTCTGGCGATTCCCGCAGGATGGGGAGGAGGAGGAGGACGACGAGCGCGACTTAGAGGCAGCCCCTGAGGGGATGGGGGAGACCTCCCCCTTGTGCAAGGCCGACATCCTTCGCCTCCTGCCTGACGACGATGCCGAGGCCGACATTCTCCCGGAGAAGAGGGGGCCGCCCGTGGTTCCGACAAATGGAAGGTCGGCGCTGCTCTCCGGGATGCCACTCCTGCTTCACCGCTGCCTGGAGCTACTTCTAGTCCAGCTGCTGCCCCTGCTTCTGCTCCCGGAGCTGGCGCGCCCGCGCCACGGGTCGCGAAGCTCTCCGGCTTCAAGCTTACGAAGAGGAGGGACTATGCCACGGTGGACCAGTAAGCGTTCTCGTCCTGCCTTGTTCTCGCTTCCGCTGCTCGTTTCTGACTCTTCTTCTTTGTTGTGCAACTAGGCCGATGCCTGCGGCGAAGAGGAGAAGGGAGGGCGAGGTGGTACTGCTTGAGCCCAGATCGCCTCCTGCGGCCGCACCCCTCTCCATGAGTAAAGGGGGTGACGGCGCTCGTGCCTCTCCAACCCGATCATCCTCGCGAGGCTGGGCGGAGCATCCTCGGGAGGAGTTAGCCCCTAAGGCCCCGCCGGCTCCGGAGGTGCCAGCGTCCGGCTCGGGCGCTGGGGTCCTCGAGGCTCATGAGCCTCTGGCCTCTTAGGCCATGGTGATGACGACGCCTCTTCCTCCTCCTTCTGCCGTACTGGTAACCCCAGGTTCCTCCGCCTCTCCTGACGTCCTGAAGTGGGCTCTTTCTACGATGGCCCTGCTCTGAGAAGACCTTCAGGGCACCGACCGTCGCCTGGTGGCCAGGCGCCTGGAACTGGTCTCTGGCTGGCTGCACTCCGACACATCCGTTCGGGTGGCACTAAGCCAAGCTACTGCTGACTCCGAGAAGGATAGGGAGGCCATCACCCAGGCTGTGGCCGCACGCGAAGTGGTGCTGAAGGACACCGAGGCCGCCTAGGACCGCTGCCGGTCCCTGGCTGCCGAGCTGGAGACCATGCGGAGGGAGCACACGAAGGAAGCCCGAGGCCGCAAGGCGGAGGAGGATAAGATGAAAGCCCGAGAGGGCGCCTTCAAAGATTGCGACGCTGAACTGGAGCAGCTGGCGAAGGCACAGGCCACGGAGCGCGGCCGACTGGAGGAGTTGGAGCAGAAGCTCAAGGCGGAGAAGGCCGAGCTTGACGCCAAGGTGAAGGTCCTGACTGAGGACCGCACAGCCTTCAAGCTCCTTGAAGAGAAGGCTCGGACGGCGCTGAAGTCACTCTACAAGAAGGGCTTGGAGGAGCCGCTGGTTGCCGGTGACGAGGGCCTCAACTAGCTGGTTCCTTATCTGGTTGGTGCGCTGGAGGACATTGTGAGCGGCATCGGCCCCATGGCGGAGGAAGAAGCCCGTGTTCTCTCCTCAACCACGCTGATGCGCATCTTTAGCCACCTCCACCTTCGCGATCCCGCCGCTCGCCTTGACGAGCTGCTGGAGCCTGTGAAAGATGAGCATTACGAGGCTGCTGCTGCCGCTGTGAAGGGTCAGCTGGAGGCCCTGCTGAAGAGGTTCCGTGCCTTCACTCCCGCGCCGCCGACCGGCGGTGCTACCGATCCTACAACTCCGACTGGTGGTGCAGGTGAAGGCGACACCGTTGGAGAAGAAGCATCCCTTGTAGGTGATGACGGCGTCCAGGGATGATGGGGCAACCTGCTGGCGGCTCCTTTCCTGTTTTAGCTTCTGCAATATGCACCATGCCTCGTGGAGGCGTTAAACTCGCGTTTGATTTCAGGGGAACAATATGTACAGTAATATTTGCTTTGAAATTCTATGATTTCCTTTCTATTTGCTTTATGTTCTACGTCGGCAGGGCCTGACCCCACGCATACCTCAGCCGCCATTGGGCCGACCGGATCACCAGGACAGACCAAGGGTTGAGGGGCTATGTGGTCAGTTAGGCTCCTGAGTCGCGATACTCAGGAGTCCTCCTTGACATTCAAACGACCTTCGTACCTTAGCTCCGCTTGGGAGGGTGCATGACGAACAGGTCCGAGGGACCTAGCAGGGCGACTCTCTCAAGGGGAGGTGTTGCGATGAGTCCAGGCACCGACCCCGGAGGCTCCCTGAGGTTGGTACGGCCGTGAGGCTGCCCGCAGTTGTTTATCACCAGCGCGGAGCATAGTGCTTCCGTACTTGCACGGGCATAGCCGCTCCTCGGCAGTGTCGACTGCCAGGGCGGAGCATGGTGCTTCCACGGGCACATGGGAGGGGACTCCCTACTGCGAAGAGCCCCCGGGGCATTTACAGCCCCGTCCTGACACGTGGCTTGCACGACAGGGCTAGACAAGGTGTATCTGGGCACTCGTGAGCCAGCGCGGGACTCACGAGGCCCTACCTCAAGTCGGGTTGCGCCTGGTCTTGGTTCTTGATGGCTGTTGCGTTCCTACGAGATGGTTAGACAACCTGTGCCGAATGGATTTCCTGAGGCTATCGCATGAGAAGGCCAAGCACCAATGACCCCAGGAGGTGACGTGAACAGGGCCGGCCCGCCAGACAGAGCTCAACTGTTGGATTTATCGACGTTGCAGGGACGGGCCCGAGCACAGATGCCATGCCTAGCCTTCTTATGTGAAGGATCCTAAAGAAAGACAATCGGCGCGTAGCTCCCATGGTGGGTGACAATCAGGAAAGTGATATCCATAGATAGATTACGCATGAAAAGCAATTACCGTAGGCAAATGCGAGAGTGATACATGCCACTGGGTTGGACTCGAGTGGCCTGGGGTTAATGCAGCCTGAGGGGCTCTCCCAGCAGAGTGAACTACAGATGCAAGTGGATACATGCCACAGGGATGGACCCACGCGACCTAGGGATGATGCAGCGGAGGAGGTGCTCCCAGCTGAATGAACTTAGAAAAATATCACCTGGTTTGGTTGCCAAAGGAGTGTTGGGGTAGCTGAAGACACATAGCGAAGAAATCGCTTCTCACGAGCCGTCGAGACCCTGAGCCTCAGGAGGCTCTGGAGACTCAGGTGGCCTCCGAAGGACCGTCCCCATCTCCCCCACAACCGTGTGGTGCCTAGCCTCCTGACCTGCCAGGATGCTCTGCAGATTGCACTGGAAGGCAGCAGCCATGCTCGGCAGGCCGAACGGCATGAGAACGTAGCTGTGAGGCGGGCCCTCACAGTGGCCAGCACGCGAAGGCCAGAAGCGCTCCTCAGATGCGGCCCTGTTGAGCCCTGGGATGTCAATGCAGACGCGCAGCTCACCACCCTCGTCTGGGTGGGGAGCAACGCCAGGTGGGCGGCGGTCGCCGCATATTGCTCTTGCTTCCTGAAGCTCCTGAGATGCCTTGGTTATGAACTCTTGAGCGCCAGGAGCCCCTCGCCCGGTGTCGTCCTAAGGGAAACGTACTGCAAAGCACGCCTCCACGTGGTGCCCGAGCGCCTCCCTCATGACATTGGCCAGGTCCGAGGCCCTCCAGAAGAGAGCCCCCGAGCCCTGCCCGAGGAGGGCGCCGGGCGTGCCTCCCTATGTGAGGGAGGGAGGCGCCCTAGGCGCCGGCGCGGATCCTGAAGTGGCGCTGCTGGAGGTGCCGCTCCCTTGAGGCCCAGCATGGAGTAGTTGCTTCTTCTTCTTGGGGTTGGCCTCAAGAAGGTACTGCGCACCCGCATTGTCAGGGTCTTCGATTGATGCGGCCGGGAAGGCACACTCGAGGGAGCACACTGCGTCTCTTTCTTTGCAAGGGACCGTGATGATTCCGCCGCTTCCCGGCATCTTGAGGACGTTGTAGCCATGGTGGATGACTACCATGAATTTGGCCGGTCCTGGATATCCAAGGATAGCATTGTACGGCAGGCAGATGTGGGCGACATCGAAGTCGATGAGCTCGGTGTGGTATTTGTCGCGCTGACCGAATGTGACAGGGAGGTGAACTTGCCCTATCGAGGTGGTGGAGCCGTGTATCACTCCTGAGAAAGGCTTGGTGGGTTGGAGCTAATCGTATGGCACTTGAAGGCTGTCGAACGTCTCGATGGACAGGACACTGAGTCCTGTGCCGCCGTCGATGAGGTTCTTGGTGACTTGGACATTGTTGATGATGGGTGAACAGAGCATCGGGAGGATGCAGCGGTTGCCGCGCATTTGAGCTGGTCCGACGAGCTAAAGATGATGGTGTACTTGGACCACCTTAGCGGGCGCGTAGCCTCGAGCTTGGGGAGGGCTGCATTCACTTTGCGGGAGAACTGCTTGAAGATGCGCTGGGAGGCTAGGGCCTGAGCGCCACCCAAGATGCAGGCGATGGCGCGCGGATCGTGGAAGCCCCCAGCCCCTTCATCCTATTGATGGTCATCGTTCCATGTTGGAGGCGGTAGCAGAGGGAGACCAGGGTTTCCCTGAGGACGATCCTCACGAGGCTGGTCCCTCCAGGCGCCCTCACGAGGCTGGTCCTGCCAACGATCCTCGTGAAGCTGGTGGTGCCACTCTTGGCGGGGCCCTCGGTCGTCCCAACGTCCTGCACCTCATCCACCTCCTCGGCCGTAGCCCAGGTCATTGCGCTCGGGGCGTCGACCGAAGCGTCCATCTCCAATGGCCTTGAGCTATTGACAATCGTTGATGTTGTGTGTGCGCATGTTGTGGAAGGCGCAGAACGTACGGCCGCCCTTGGACGACTCAAGAAGATCTCGGCCGCACTTGGTGTCTGGTTCTGCTACGAGTATGGCCACTCCTTTGCGCTTCACATCCTTGACCTTGGCCTTCTTCTTCTCTGGATCTGCAACAGGGGGCTCGAGGAGGGAGAGACGCCCGTCCTCAGCCCTTGAACACTTGGTTGCTATGTTGAACAGCTCCAAGGTCGTGCATAGCTCCTCATGGATGGCGAGCTCCTCCTTCATCTTGACGTCGTGGACGCCTTCAGAGAACACTGAGATGATGGCCTCGTACGTCACCTTGGGGATCTTGATACGCGCGATGTTGATGCACTGGATGTACTTCTTCAGTGTTTCTCTTGGCTGTTGCTTGATGAGGCGTAGGTCACCTGCGACATGGGGGCAGTCACGAGTGCCCTGGAAGTTGACGATGAAGTGGTTGTGCATCTCCTCCCAGGAGGAAATTTAGCCTGGGGGCAGGTTCAGGAGCCATGAGCGGGCGCCGTCCTTGAGAGCCATGGGAAACCACTTCTCCATGACCTTTTCGTCACCGTTGCCGCTTCGATGCTCAGCTCGTAGAGCTGCAGAAACTCCACATGGTCGGGGGTGCCGTCGTAGCGAGGAGCCAGATCCGGCTTGAACTTGCCTAGCCAGACGACGCTATGCAGCTCAGGAGTGAAGGCACGGCAGCCCGCCATGGCCACCGGGGCTCGTCGCGGAGGCGAAGCTTGACCTTGGCATCCCTGTGCTGCCACGGCAAGTGGCACATGGCCCTACCGCAGCAAGCGATCCTGACGTGGTGGTGCTAGAAGCGGTGGAGCATCTTCTTGCGTACGAGGAACCTCCTGGCAACTTCTTTCTTCATGCGCGGGCACACGGCATGGAGGATCATGCCGCTGGGCCGTGCATCTTGGAGCGAGGACGCCGTCTTGACGCGGGGGTGGCTGAGGCGCTCCATGAGCCATGTGCCTCGGCGCGAGGGCGCCATCTTGGTGCTGAGGGGGCGGAGGCTGTCACACCCTAGCTAGTTCATGCATTAGAGTGTTGTATCATGTCTACTTTTCCAGAAAACTGAAATGGGGATGGCAGAACCCCCAGCACCCCCCTGGAAACAACCAGGGTTTACTAAAATTATTTTCAATGAACCTGAAATGCCCTTCTAAAAAGTCCACCCTTTTTGTTTTGGGTTAGAACCTCTGACAAAATGGGTTCACATTTTTCTAGGACACCTAAGGTCGTTGGATTAAATCATTACCTATTTGTATCTGGGCATTTAAATGCTATAAAATATTTTAAATGCCCAAATAATTCTGGAAATAAGTGTGGGCTGTTGGAAATAATCTAAACAGAGCCCCTGATTATTTTCAGGATTTTTGAAGATGCCTAAGTATTTTTAATAAAGCCACACAGTTGCAGAAAAAAATAAAAAATAGAAATTAAAGCAGAGAGCAAAGGACTTACCTGGCAACCAGTAGCAGGCCCACCTAGCCGGCCCAGCCCAGCAACCGCTCCAGCGAGCTGCTTGACTCGGCCAGGCAGGCAGGTGCTCGACACCGGCACCAGCGCGCACCACGCAGCTGCCTGCCGCCCTACTTCCTCCCCTCGCCATTCTGCTGGCCTGGGTCGATCACCCACTCCTCCCTCGAGCTCACAGACACACACCCTTCATCCCCAGCTCCTCTCTCTCGCTCTCCCGATGACGACCAAGCGCACACGTCGCCGCCACTCGCCGTTGCCGCGGCCTCCGCAGACGCCTCGCCGTCTCACCGTGTCCGTTCGCTCCGCAGACGTCGACCACGTCGAGCAGGCCGAGCCCCGAGTGCTCGCCCGCTCTGGAGTCGCTGCTGACTCCGTCTTCCCCAACTCTAGCCGCCGAGATCGCCATCGCCGCCCCGCTCAGCTCCGGCCTTCCCCGAGCCTGCTTCGATGCCTGCTACGATTGCCGTGAGCCCTGCTCCGTCCTCCCCCTCTCCGTTACCTCTTTCATGCACTGTATGCACCGCACCAAGCTCACCCGCACCCGCCGCCGCCGAGCTCGTCGCCGACGTGACTCCGGCCACCCTCCGGCCACACCACCGTGTCCATCACACTCACCACACTCGCAGGAACCCGTAGCACCACTCCACGTGCCTCGCCGTGTCCCGTAGCCTCGGGTTTGACCTCACCCGAGCTCCGGCAGCCGCACAGCTCGTCGCCGGCGATGTTTCCGGCCACCCCGAGCTCCACCACTACCACCAAACGACGCGGTTCGTTCCCAGCTACGTGTAGATGGTCTCCGCCGTCCATTTGGTCACCGGAGCACGAAACCCGCACTGCCCCGCCGCGTCTGGCCTCGCCGGCGGCTAAACGCCGGCGATTTTGACCCCGTTTGACCCTGGTTGACCCCGTGTGGGCCCAGGTTGACTCCCCCCTGAGTCTATGACAAGTGGGGCCACTCTGCTAATTAACTTAGATTAGCACAAACTAAATTTAGTTAGTTTAATAGCTACTGACACACGGGTCCCACTGGTCAGGTTTGACCTTGACCGGCTTCGTTGACCGTTGACGTCACCCTAATGCAATGCTGACGCATTAATTCAATTACTGGAATTATTCTTATACGGAAATTTCAGAAACTACTACAAACTTCAAAAATTCATAACTTTTAATCTATTACTCGAAATGCAAAGATTTATATATGAAATTTGATCAGAAAAAATCAATATTTCCATCTGTAATGGTCCCATGCATGACAGAACACTTTTACCTTGCTGTTTAGGTGAAACAAGCTAATGCACTTATCTGGCTTACTAACATAAGCTTCCATTTGAACCTTTGATTCAAATAGACTCAAACCAACTTGTTTCACAATGCATTAGCCAAGACACCTCATATTGCCATGTCATAGCATGCATCATATTGTTGCATATTGCCATGTGATGATTGTGTTCTGTGGTGTCTTTCGTGGTAGGTTCTGCCTCCGATGATATTCTCGAGTATCCAACTGAAGGGCAGTACCCTACTACTACTCCATCAGGCAAGCAGCCCCATTGATCATATCGATACAATCCCATGTTCTCACTACTGCTCTCATTTACTGCATTAAGACAACAACATTTCAAACTGCTGTGTGTTGCGGTAGTTGAACCCTTATCCTCTACATGACCTGTCATTGCCATAGTAACTAGATGAAACCCACTAGCATGTGTAGGAGTTGATTGAGCCATGTATGTTTTTCCTACCTTGCTATGCCTGCTATGCTTAGAGTTGTGTCAGGTCTGGTTCATCTGGGTGATGGGCTAGAGTGAAATGATTACGTCGGTAATGTGAGGGATGTGTTGAACATGTTTTGGTAAAGGTATCGATGAGAGGCCTTGTAGGAGTACATGGTGGGTTGTTTCATTGAGGCCGTCCCTAGGAACTAAGATCTGTATGCGTGATTTAAGATTTAGCTACTACCACACATTGGGCCCTGAAATATGACCCCCCCTCGACTTAATGATCCCTCTCGTCCTCTGTCCAGGAGTTACAACTAGTTTATGATGTTTATAGGTTATGTGTTGGCGGCCGTGCGTAACGCTGACCCCAGGGGTGGGCTATGATGCGGTAGATACACCGTGGCACGGTGTACCGAGTCACCCATTTGGTGTCTCGGGAACCCTGCACACATCGTTTGGGGCCATTGAGGACACCTGGCCAGATTTCCTTGCGGATGGAACCCGAATAGGCAATAAACCTGGACTAGAGACTTGTGCGGTTAGTCAGGTCATGGTCTACACTCACGTCGGCTTTCGCTTGAAGTCTGCCGAGCACATGTCATGTGCAAACGCTAAGTGGTGGAAACATGTGTGACGAAGTACACCCCTGTAGGGTATAAAACTATTCGAATAGCCGCGTCCGCGGTAAAGGACTACTTGGTCGCTTATACAGTTCATAGACAAGTTAATGGTTACTACTAAAAGACTCAAGATAAGTGTGAGTACCGAGGATGGCCCTCTCGTAGGATGACGAGGGAGGATCCACAGTGGAGTATTGTGTTGGTGTTTAGTGGACTCGTGTGCGAAAACTATTTTTACAAGTGGTGTCTCGTAGGATAGCTTAGCCAAGAGTCAAAGCTGGCTTGCTGCAATAACTCCACCACCTTCTTGAGAATGAGCATGTATAGTATGTAAGACTTGTTGAGTACCTTTGTACTCATGTTGCTTTAATTACTGTTTTCAGACGACAACACCGCCCCCTCCGATGGGTTTTACGTAGACCTCGACGTCGATGAGTAACTTGCCACCCAGGTGGTGATTCTGGCCATGGAGGTCCCTATGTAGATAGACAAGCTTCGTCAAGCCTTCTTTCTTTCTAGTGTCTGTACTCAGACTAGTTTGCTTCCGCATGTGCTTGTATGCTTGTATGACTTGAGTGTCAGGTCATGTGACCCCTACCTGTATGAACATGTTATGTATGGCTCTCCAGAGCCTTTAAATAAAGTACTTTGAGCTGTAGAGTTTTGTTGTGATGCCATGTTGTATTTACACATATCGAGCAAATTGTGTGTATGATTGAAATGCTTGGTATGTGTGGGATCCGACAATCTAGTTGTTTATCCTTGGCAGCCTCTCTTATGGGGAAATGTAGTCTAGTGCTTCCATGAGCCATAGTAGTCCGCTACAGCCCGGTTCACCGGAGTCCTGCTAGCCCAGCACTACTACTCAAGACACTTGACTGGCCGGCATGTGTTTCACTTTGTTCCTGTGTCTGTCCCTTCGGGGAAATGTCACGCGGTGACATCCGGAGTCCTGCCTAGCCTGCTACAGCCCGGGTTCACCGTTGTCCTTTTAGCCCAGTGCTACAGCCCGGATTCACACGCTGCTGACCGACATGCTCGATGTGATCATGTATGCCTGTCCCCATAGGTTAGTGCCGCTTTGGGTTCACGACTAGCCATGTCGGCCCGGGTTCTCTGTCATATGGATGCTAGCGACACAATCATATACATGAGCCAAAAGGCGCAAACGGTCCCGAGCCATGGTAAGGCGACACCCATGGGAATACTGTGCGTGAGGCCGCAAAGTGATATGAGGTGTTACCGGCTAGATCTATGTGACTTGGAATCGGGGTCCTAACAGAGGCGCTCCATGAGCCACATCGCCCGCAGCCGGGGGCGGGCGAGGCCGTGAGAGAGATGGTGTAGGAGAGCCCCCCGCAGCGCTGACGAGCTCAGCGATGTGGTCCAACCAGTCCTCATAGAGGTCGTCGACCGGGCGGTAGCATAGGAGCTCGCGTGCCATGAGCAGCACGGCATGTGCATCTCTGGGGGCGCGGCGAGTGTGAGACGATGAGATAGTCGGAGTCAGCGACGGGGTGGCGGTGCAACCGTCTCGCCGCATAGAGGGGTGCAGTGAAGAGGCTTGCTGCTCGTTTGCCACCGGGCCGGTGGCGGTGTTAGTGGCGGGTGACGGAGAATGACGGGGAGGTCCACCGACAGGGGCGGTCTGAGCCACACGGGTGGCGAGAGCGGTCTGGTGCTCAGCACGGGCCTGGCAAGCGTCGACCATGAACTTGGTGGAGTGGTGAAGCGCGGATCGACGAAGAGGAAAGCTTCGGTGCACCCCTACTTGGCGCGCCAAATATTGGATTTCAGGTTCCGGCAAAACCCTTGAGGTTCGAACACTGGGGTGCGCACAAAGATCTCTCCCCCTCTCTAGCTCGCGCATTCTATGATCTTGCGGCCTAGCTCGTCGAACCCAAAGAACATGAGACACAAGATTTATACTGGTTCGGGCCACCGTTGTGGTGTTATACCCTACTCCAGTGTGGTGTGGTCGATTGCCTCTTGGGCTGAGGATGAATAGTTACAAGGGAAGAACAGCCTCGCGAGGAGAGGTGTACTTATGCTTGGTGAACTTGAGTGGTTGGGGTGATATGGATTCAATCTAGGTCTGAATCAGATGCCTCCCTATGGTGGTGGCTAGTCCTATTTATAGTGGCCATGGTCCTCTTCCAAAATATTGAGCGGGAAGGGATCCCACAATGGCCAAATTCAAAGGGAGACAACTAGTACAAGCTATCCTGACAAAATTAGTCTTCGCCTGCCAAAGGCTCTGGTGGTGACGCTGTCTTGGGCTCCACGGTGACCTCCGTCCTACCGTCCTGCTGTTCTTGGTCTTGTTGCACCGATATGGAAACCTTTTCCTGATGCCTCGAGACTCCTCGTCTGCGCCTGTCCCTTTAGCACCAAACAGGAAACGAGGACACTCTGCGCGCTGGCGCTTGCCTGGCTCCAGTCGTCATGGATTGCGTCACAGAAACCTCGTGAGGCACCCCTTGCCTTGGTCTCTCCGCCCCTCGCGAACCAGCCTGGTGAGGCCGCCCCTGAGGAGGTCTTGCATCGTCCGGCTCGCGAGGGTCTTGAATGTTTGCTGGTGAAGATAGACCGTACAGGGCCACTGGTGGAGCCACGCCACGGGCCATAGGCAGGCATGTCTGGGGACCCCCGTTCCTAGAACGCCGACAAAAAGAAAAGAAACCATAATCACAAACCAAAAGGAAGAACTGAGAGGGAGTTATAGGATCAGTCTCGGGGTTGCAAGACCGGGCCTTGGCCAGAAACAACACCATTGATGTGCTCACCTTTCCTTCTTTGGGAGGGAAGAACAATGGCAGAAGCAGGTCGGGGTTTTCTTGAAGAAATGAGAAACAAGATGAGGGAGAAGTGACGGGGTTTTCTTCAAGAGAGGAAGCTGAGAGAGTAGAGTGAAATGATGGTTGCTTCGTCCATCCAACTTACTGCTGGAAAGGAGGGGGTTTTGTGATTTGATGGCTCATTGGGCATTACTGCGGCGCTTCGATCGAGGTAGTCTACCGTGCAGTTCGGCAATCTACTATGGAGTAATTTAGTGCATGGCTGGTGGACCCCAATGCTGGTTGTCCCACACGTCGGCGAAAGTGAGTAGCAAGGTTCTCGATGACCGTCGAGGAGGATCCGCACGGTAGAGCATGTCCACTCTTTTTCTGAAGAAAAAAATGATTAGGGAAAGCGTTTCCACTTATACAACGGAGGAATGTGAAACACGGCAGCCAGTTGAACATACATAGTGCTCCAACTACTAGGCATGTGTAGTGGTTCATACGTCAGTACTACATAATCTTGTTGCTAGCGTAGTAAGATATGACGACAACAAATGATGTTGTGCGTATGTCAAATATATGAACAGTAATGTAACATAGTACCGCTTTTTCAACTGTCTGGTCAAGAATGAGCGGTGAGATCAATGTTAACAAAACTAGGTCTACAGCGCATGGAGAGTATGGTACTACAGTACTCCATGAAACATGAACCATATGAAGCACGAATCGGTGTTAGGCAGGGTGTATGAAGGGTGGACGGGATGGGAGCAAAAGTTCCCTTCTCGACCCACTTTTGGGTGCTTCGCAGAGTGCATGAAGGGTGCATGAGTCCACACTAGTAGGTTAACACAAATACACGAAGAGGGAACAACTATATTGAGATGAGAATGCAACCAAACACACCTACACGCTTTGTGCTACAGTGACTGATCTGCACTGTCTGAGTTTGATCCAACGGTCATGTTGCGCCGAGACATGGACATGCCCATGCAGAGGATGCCTAAACACCACCAAAGTCCCTCTGCTTCTCGAGGCACACGATGTTGGTGATGCAGGGTTCAACCGCCCGCAGAGCCCGCTCCCGGTCGACGGGAGCTAGCTCATCAAAGACGGCGTCCAATGGCATGAATGGATTTCGGTGCCGGAGCCCTGAGAGGATTAGCCCGGCAACGGCGACGGCAGCCCGCAACCCCTCCTTTTCCAGCTCCACCCCCACCATCGCACGGAGACAGCTTAGCTCCTCAGAGATATAGGTGAAGAAGGAGACCAGGTCAGGAAGCCATAGCTCATTGAAGTCGACGGGGTGATCGAACGGGTTTATCCCGATGGCCGGCATGGTCGCACTGGCACGACGGTAGGCATCGCGTAGCCGCAACACGTGTGTGGCAACTTGGTCCACCAAGTGGTTGAGGCAATCCCGGACCTCGTCACGATCGGCCCGCTCGTGCTCCAGCCGGCTCCCCTGACGACCTATCATATCTCCCGCTTTCTGCAGCAATGCCGCCGACGCCTCGTGCATATTTGTGGTGGACGCCTGCCGCTTTTGAAGCTCCGTGAACTCCCGCACATAACGGAGGAGCATGGCACTCCTCTCCTCCTTGAGCTCACGGAGCTCCCTGTTCTTGGCCCTAAGCTCCGCATCCTTGGCCTGGAGCTCATGTGTCAGGCGCCTCACCTCAGACTCTGTGATCTACTGCGCCGCCATGGCACCAGGTACAAGTAATGGGGAGAGGAAGCAAAGGGGGCAAAACGGTTGAAAGGCAATGCAATCTACGGGAAGGCGGAGGGAGGCTGCCGAGGAGCGGGGTGAATCTTTTGGTTTTCACTATTGGGAAACACTAGTCGACGACTTTTCACATCAGCGAGCAGTGGGTTTTACAGGCGGAGTCATCATGACTAATTGCTGCCACGCCTGCTCCCGTCAATCAAAAAATTAAAAATCCTGTCGCGCCTGCCGCACCCAAAGACCAGAGAAACGCCGCGGTGGATATTTATGTTTACCTGCCGGCAAGGAGATAAAAAAGGGGTGAAAAACCAAATGTGGCGGCGGCCTAGCTAATCGGTCGCACTAGCCCAAGTAGCTAGCCACCATGCTTCACTGATGTGCTTGTTGGGAAAGGTGGTCTTTCGTGTTTTGACGACTCATTTAGTTGCTTCGGCGCTGCGACCAAGGAGGACCCAGAAAACGTGTGGTAGGGTGTCCCACGTCTCGGCAAGGAAGAATATATGTGTGCACCACCCTGGAGGACCCTGAAACCGCGCGGTAGGGTGTGCCATGTCTCGGCATGGAGGAAAAATGTGTGTGTAATATTATACTGTATCATATGTGCTACCTATGGTGCGACCTCGAGACCCAGCTAGTCGGTCGAAAACACCCCACTAGCCACACAGCTTCATCATGCTAACGTGACACAAAGGATAGTTGTGGTTAGCTCCGTCTCGACCATCCACAACGTCTCTTGTTCTAGGCGATTCTTCTATTTTGCAAGCTTTTTTAGTTATAATAACACCACGGCAAGCTAGCGCTGCTCTGCATGTGTGCCCGTGCGTCTAAAGGTTAGACGATGGAGAGTAGAGAGATATCGCAGACCTGGGACCCACTAGTAAGTGAGTCAATGGTCATGCACGTGTTGACGAGCCACTCCCTCTACTCTACTCAATGTAATATTGGATAAAATCAAGTTATGGGACAAAGCCAACAACCATTGTTGTTTTAGGCTATCGACTTATGTTTTGTAGTCCAGGTTGCCAGTTCAAATCTCGTCTTTTAGATTTGTTAGTTTTAGGTCCAAATTTGATCAATGACAAGTGAGACCCCCGTGTGTTGTTCTGATATTTCACTGTAGGATGGTTTTCTGAACAAACATTTTGCGCGGTTACACAAGTAACGACACGAGTTACACGTATTTTGCAAGTTTACGAACAAAAATGACAGCGGCATAGAATATCGCATCCACCCCACAGCTTAGATGCTATGGTGATACGAGTTTTTACATCGTTGGAACTGAGATCCAATGGCTTGGGAGTAGTATTTCTAATTATGCACAATTTCCAAACTCTTCAAGGTTTTTTTTGCAAATAAAACATTCAGGCCTCGTGGGTGCCGCTGCATCTTGGATCCAACGGCTCCTCCTTGCTCATATTAGGTGCTCCCCGTAGCTTAATTAGCCGATATGAGCATCTAGGTCGTATGATCTGTGATCAAATGCCACATGCGTAGTACTTGTACTTTCTGCGCAATTCCCAAACTCTCTCATGCGTATATTGCAAAAACATTCAAACCTCCTACTATGAGCCGTTAGATCTCCGTGAACTCGTATCACCATAGAATCTATGGTGCGGGGTCACCTCATATTCTCCCGTGCGAGAAAACATCAGTTGCTCTCGTAGCTTGGATGCTACGGTGATACGAGCTTCGAGGTCGTTTGATCTGAGATCCAATGGCATCTGAGCAGTCTTTGTGCTTGTAAGCAGTGGCCAAACTCTTTGGGGGCTTTTCTGCAAAAAAACATTCGAACCACCAAGGAGTTATTGGGTCACAAATCCAACGGCTCCGAAAAGCTTGTATCACCAAAGCATCTAAGGTGTGGTAGCACATGATATTCTTACATACATGAGAATATGATGTCCTCCTTCATCTTAGATGCTACGGTGATACAAGCTTTGAGGTCGTTGGATATGGGATCCAAGGGCATCTGAGTAGTTTTTGTACAAATTGTATGCAATTCTAAAACTCATCAAGGTTTCCTGTAAAAATATTAAGACATCATGTGAGCTGCTATATCTCAGATCTACAAGCTCCAAGGAACTAGTATCAGTATATAATATCTAAGGTGTGGGGGCACATGATATTCTCCTGGGGAGGGGGCTGTAGAACCAAACGGTGTTTGGGAGGGTCGGGACAAATATAATCTAAACAATCCTAAACACAACTTCACAATTTTATCTAAGGTCTAGGGGTTAACCTCGACAATCTACATAGCTCCGCCTAAACACAACATTTGCATGTACTGTAGCACTAGAATTAATATTCAAGTTTCAGTTTCCTGTTCATTTTAAATATTGAATTGAGGACCATGCATGTCTTACATTTTACTCCCTTGTTCCTAAATATTAGTCTTTTTAGATATTTCAAATGGAGTGCCACATACGGATGTATATAGACATATTTTAGTGTGTAGATTCACTCATTTTGCTCCATATGTAGTCACTTGTTGAAATCTCTAAAAGACTAATATTTAGGAATAGAAGGAGTATTTTGAATTCGTGTCATACATGCATGGTTTGGAAAAATAGATGCACTATACATATTGGATTGTTGTTGTGTTCGTGTGTGTGTGGGTGGGTGGGTGGGTGGGTTGGTGTGTGTGTGTGTGGTCATATGCTTGATACATACAAAGTTTTCTCACCACCATACCGTTCATATTTTAAATTTGAATTTGCCATGAAAAACTTACTAGGGATACCATGAAATGTGAAATCCATGTTGAGATCACTATATCACAAACTCAATCTAATTCAAGAACTCATCACAAATCAACTACCACGTTGAGATTACTATTTGCAAGGAAAATACGGGCATTGTAATACACATAGATTCGTTCGGCAATTTAAAAGGTTCAGTTCATATACTCGAATCGTAAGACACAATGGCATACCAGCCAGACCTTGGCTCGTGTTGATCCTCAAAAAAACGGGCTCGTGTTGATCCTAAAAAAAACCGGGCTCGTGTCCTTCTGGTGGCATGCATGGTACGCACATTAGCCAACCCCAACCAGTCGAGCCTTCGCGTTTCGAGTCAAAATATCTAGCGGCCAGAATTCCACCCCTAGGGAATTCCCCTCATGTCCCCGGTCCATAGTGGCTACCAATGAACAATGGATGAATGCTTTAGTAACTAGACAACATTACCTACCGTGCGGAGCACGGTTCAATTCCCTCGGTCGCCGCTACCCAAGGTCACCCGTCAACTGCATTGCCTAGTACTAATAGGAGTACTACACCAGGATGAGCATAGACTTAAGCCTGTTTGTTCGTGCCTAGTACTTGACTTAATATATCAGGCAATGTACTGGTACGGAGGGATTATCCTTTTACTCTGCATATATAACTTGTCTAAAGTCTAACTAAGCAAAATGTTTGACCAAATCCTTTCTTAAGAAATACAACAGGAAAGATGTATCGCTTGAAAATTTATTGCATGATGCAGGTTATGATATTGTTTCGAATCCTGGATTTTAAATTTCAGAAAATCCAATAGTGACCAGAAATTCATGAAACTGAGCATGGTCACGTGATATGGCACAAATATTCCGACGTAATTTTTTTCTTCAATTTGAGACAGGCTGCTTATGTGAAGTTGCACAAATGAAGAGCCAAGGTATTTTGGAACAAAGACCTGTCATGTTAAAGTGAATGCTTTCACTATTTAAACCGTGGGCGTGTACGTGCCGCCACGAGTCCCGCTTCTCATCGGCAGGTGTCGTCCGAGCAAGCATGTGAGTCGACGAGAGGCGTGCGAGCAAACCATTGCGCCGGCTGACAGGAGGCGTGCGAGGAGACCGCTGCTCAGGCTCACCGAGAGGCGAGCCCTTTGACAAGGCTCCGCCGCCCACCTTCGTCCCAACTGCTCCCACTTTTAATGTCGCCAAGGCTGCAGTTTAAAATCAACCCGACACTACCCGGTATCGCTACAATCTTCTATCTTTCTCTCCGATTCTCCTGTCGTCTACCTCCAACCAGCCTGACCTAACTGTATGCCATGCCGCATCACGATAGTCTTCTCTTAGACTTCCAGTTTCCTGAGAAAGACACCCAGCCGGAGTCTGAAGAACATAAGGCGCTTTGGGACGAGCTTGAACTGGCCTTCCCGGAAGACGTCGCGCATGTCCTCGCTCTCGTTCCGGCTCCCGTCGCCCCGACTGCGCTAGCACCCATCCCCGTGGCATTGATGGGCTGGGAGCCGCACATTGTCACCGAGCTTGATGCCACGGGGTTCCACGAGGTCCCCACCGACTTTCACGTGCCCATGCACCTGCCAACGCATGCGCCCGCACATGCACTGACATGCGTGCCCGTGCGTGCCCGTGCACACGAATGTCTCGGCCGCGCTGTTGCCAGCGCCTGTCCCCGCGCGGGTGCTAGTGCCCCCCTCAGTGGCATGCATGGCCGTCGTCGACCGCTTCCTTGCACCAACGTCAGTCGCCTTCTCCCGCCAGTTGACTCGCTCCTGGAGACCGAAGTCCAGAACATTGTGGCCTTCCTTGAAGCTAGGGCCAATGTCCAGGAGTACGCCAACAACAGCGCAAGACGCCGCCGTCGCCGTTGGTCAGTGGCCCGATGAGAGACAGAGCACGATAGAGGAGTCGCTTCCCACCGCAAGATGCCCCCGCCGCCGCCGCGTAATCTAAATTTTCCATGAAAAACGTTCGGATTGCCATGCTTAAAATCCGAACATTTAGCATTCCCGTTTATTTTAGATTGATTGTCGTATGAATGTAAAGTCGGAGTCAGACGGAATTAAATCTATGGTTTGATCGATTGAATATTCTGCTCGAGCTGTATCAAATTAAATATAAAACGTCATCAAGCCACATGTATTTCTTCTCATCGAACGACCTAGACTGCTTCAATGTCGAGCGCTCAACACGTTTAGCATGCAGTTAATTTCATGCCAAAAATAGTGCTAATCACATAATAGCACGCAAATAATATCTGCATGAACTTAATATACTTCCAAGTTAATGTGCATTGCATGTACACATTGACTAGTACTACTAGTACGTGAAACTAGTGCCGTAACTTGTGAATGCGTCCAGATATGGTCAACGGCAACATCGCCCGCGAGTTCTTTGTGTTTGCCTATGCGTCTAAACGCAGCAGGGGAGGAGAGAGAGAGCACACATGGAACCCACTAGTAAGTGAAGGAGAATAGTACTACATGCTAACGAGCCAGTCCCACTAATGTACTAAAAATAATATTACATGTTATCCATTAAATAGGTTGTGGTAATATAAAAACATTATATGAACAAAGGGGGGTACAACAAACATTGCTGTTCTACGTATGTCGCCTATTGACGTGCGTCTTGAAGGCCCTGGTCGCATGTTCGATCCACGTCTTTATTTTTTAATTTGTATATGGGTCCAAATTTGTTTCATGATAGGTGGTCCCCTCGGTGTGTAGTTTGTAGCACTTTAATTTGTGGGTCAAAATTTGTTCCATTCCAGGTGGACTATCGGTGTGTAGTTTTGTAGCTTATTTGTAATAATTAAAGAGAACAACAAAGTTTTTTGCAATAATACCACGGTGCGACGTTGAAGGCGAGAAAGGATGTGCGAGAGAGCGATGACCGAGCCAGAGGGAAATTAATTGGGGGAGGTGCGGAGGTTGCAACGATGTTCGGTGTAGTTGTGGGCCGAATGCTACAAAAATATAATCTAAACCCACCGGAATAAATGCCTACACAAATTAATCCAAGGTTGGAGTCCCCCTCGTAATGTAAATAGCTTCGGCTTTGTGAGGGATGGAGAGGTAGCTTCAATGTGTGGAAGATATGGCTCGAGAAAGCAAGGTTAGTCGAGAGACATATAGATAGAGAGACAAAGTGAGTCTGGTCCATCATTCATTGAAAAGATATATATGCTCTTGAGAGATATCTTCGGATTGAGCTTTTGGGAAGGGTGAGGGATGTAAGATAGAGCTTGATAGATGATCCATCCAAAGACATGTACATATATTTTGTGCATTGGAGGAAGCAAGGTCAATCGATTACATATATAAAGGGAGAGAGATTGATCGAGCGTGGGTCGTCGTGCGATTGAACGAGTGAGATGGGTTGGAGAGAGTGACCTAGATAGACAATGTGAATGAGAGAGTATACAATATGAATATGTCGATTTGGGCTCAAACATGGAGATATATCTTTTGTGTCCAAGAAAGAGCGGGGTCAATCGAGACATATATAGAGAGAGAGGGAGAGAGAGCGAGCGATGGAGAGAGCGAGAGAGATTGAGCGAGCGTAGCCCGCCATGAGGTCGAAAGAGTGGGGGCGGCTTGGATGGACTAACCTAGATAGAAAATCTGCGTGAGAGAGTATAGAGTGTGTCGATCGAGGCCCGAACATGGAGATATATCATTTTTGTGTGAAAGAATACGAGGTTAATCGAGACTCGGATAAAGAGAGCAAGATTGAGTGAGTGTGGCCCGCCGTGCGGAAGAAAGAGTGAGACAGTCTCGAGGTAGTGACCTAGATAGACAACATGTGTGCGTGTGCACGAGAGGTTGGGGGGCTAGATAGGCAATGCATGTATCTAGCGAGAGAGGGTGGGAGGGAGAGAGAGAGAGGGAGAGCTCAGCATGGGGTGCAATGGAGGGTGTGTGAAGTAAATACATTTGGTAACAGAGTGGAAAAAAGGGGGTTGTGTAGTCGAGAGAGTTAGAGGTCGACACGTAGAGAGAAAGAATGAATGTGTTTCGGAAACCGATAGCTTCCTAAGGTGGTTAGGAGAGGAAGATTGACCAACACAGGAAGTATGTAGCGTGTGTGCTGGGGGGCTAAAAACAACATTTGAATGTAGATACTATGATACTTAATATCGATGTTTCAATTCCGTGTACTGTCACATCCTAGCTAGTTCATGCATTAGAGTGATGCATCATGTCTTCTTTTCCAGAAAACTGAAATGGGGATGACAGAACCACCAACACCCCCATGGAAACAACTAGGGTTTACTAAAATCTTTTTCAATGAACCTGAAATGCCCTTCTAAAAAGTCCACCCTTTTTGTTTTGGGGTTAGAACCTCAGACAAAATGGGTTCACCTTTTTCCAGGACACATAAGGTCATTGGATTAAATCATTACTATTTGCATTTGGGCAATTTAAATCCTATAAATATTTTAAAATGCCCAAATAACCCTGAAAGTATTTTTAGGCTATTGAGAATATTTTCAAATGGGCCTCTGAATATTTTCAGGTTTTTCCTAAATGGAATAGTATTTTTACTATTTCAAAACACAGAACACGAATAAATAAAAAGAAAAACAGAAAGCAGAGAGAGTAGAGGCTTACCTGGCACCCACCTAGCAGGCCCACCTGCCGGCCCAGCCCAGCCACCGCTCCAGCGAGCTGCTTGGCTTGGCCAGGCAGGCAGGCAGGTGATCGACGCTGGCACCAGCGCGCGCCACGCACCTGCCCGCCGCCCTGCTTCCTCCCCTCGACATTCTGTTGCCCTGGGTCGGTCACCCATTCCTCCCCCGAGCTCGCAGACACGCCTCCTCCTCCCCAGCTCCTCTCCCTCGCTCTCCCGCACCATGGCCGACGCCACTGCGCCCGCGCCACCGTGATAACCGTGTCCGTCGTCGTCCCCGTGCCGCGTCACCGTGTCCGTTCGCTCCGCCGTCATCGACTACGTCGAGCAGGATGAGCCCTGAGAGCTCGCCCGCTCTAGAGTCGCCCCCGACCCCGTCTCCCCCAACTCCGGCCGCCGAGATCGCCATCGTCGCCCCGCTCAGCTCGGGCCTTCCCCGAGCCCGCTTCGACGCTTGCTCCAACCGCCGTGAGCTCAGCTCTGTCCTCCCCCTCTCCGTCAACTCCCTCCTGCACCGTATGCACCGCACCATGTTCACCCGCACCCGCTGCCACCGAGCTCGTCGCCGACGTGACTCCGGCCACACACCACCGGGACCAACGCACTCAATGCACTCGCAGAAACTCATAGCATCTCTCCACGCGCCTCACCGTGCCCGTAGCCTCTGGTTCGACCTCACCCGTGCTCCGGCAGCTGCACAGCTTGTCGCCGGCAATGTTTCCGGCCACCGCAGCTCCACCCACATCCACCACTCGACGCGGCTCACTCCCCGCATCACGTATATGTGCTCCGCCGTTGTTTTGGTCACCGGAGCAAGAAACCCGCACCGCTCCGCCGCGTCTGGCCTCGCCGGCGGCTAAACGCCGACGAGTTTGACCCTGGTTGACCCCGTGTGGGCCCAGGTTGACTTCCCCTGAGTCTATGACACGTGGGACCGCTCTTCTAATTAACTTGGATTAGCGCTAACTAAATTTAGTTAGTTAATTAACTACTGACACGCGGGTCCCACTGGTCAGGTTTGACCTGGACCGGCCCCGTTGACCACTGACGTCACCCTGACGCAATGTTGACGCAATAATTCAATTACTGGAATTATTTTTATATAGGAAATTCCATAAAATATTACAAACTTCAAAAATTCATAACTTTTAATCTATAACTCCAAATGCAAAGATTTATATATGAAATTTGATCAGAAAAATTCAATCTTTCCATCTGTAATGGTTTCATGCATGAAAAAACAATTTAACATTGCTGTTTTGGTGAAACAAGCTAATGCACTTATAAGGCTTAAGAACATAAGCTTTCATTTGAATCCTTGATTCAAATAGACTCAAACCAGCTTGTTTCACATTGCATTAGGCAGGACACCTCATATTGCCATGTCATAGCTTGCATCATATTGTTGCATATTGCCATGTGATGATTGTGTTCTGTGGTGTCTTTCGTGGTAGGTTCTGCCTCCGAGGATATTTCCGAGTATCCAACTGAAGGGCAGTACCCTACTACTACTCCATCAGGC
Source organism: Triticum dicoccoides (assembly GCF_002162155.2). Lineage (NCBI taxonomy): Eukaryota > Viridiplantae > Streptophyta > Magnoliopsida > Poales > Poaceae > Triticum > Triticum dicoccoides. Next base: position 341,966,174 of record NC_041392.1, read on the forward strand.
AAGCAGCCCCATTGATCATATCGATACAATCCCATGTTCTCGCTCCTGCTCTCATTTACTGCATTAAGACAACAATGTTTCAAACTGTTGTGTGCTGCGGTAGTTGAACCCTTATCCTCTGCATGACCTGTCATTGCCAAAGTAACTAGATGAAACCCACTAGCATGTGTAGGAGTTGATTGAGCCATGTATGTGTTTCCTACCTAGCTATGCCTGCTATGCTTAGAGTTGTGTCAGGTCTGGTTCATCTGGGTGATGGGATAGAGTGAAATGATGACGTCGGTAATGTGAGGGATGTGTTGAACATGATTTGGTAAAGGTATCAATGAGAGGTCATGTAGGAGTACATGGTGGGTTGTTTCATTGAGGTTATCCCTAAGAACTGAGATCTGTATGTGTGATTTAAGAATCAGTTAGTACCATGCATTGGGATCCTTAATTGACCCTCTCGGCTTCTTAACCACCCTAGTACTCTGTCCAGGAGTTGCAACTAGTTTCTGGTGTTTATAGGTTATGTGTTGGCGGCCGTGCGTAGCGCTGACCCTAGGGGTGGGCTATGATGCGGTAGATACACCGTGGCCGGGTATGCCGGGCGCCCGTTTGGCGTCTCGGGACCCTGTACACATCGTTCGGGGCCGTATGTGGAAACCTCGGCCGGACTCCCTGCGGATGGAACCTGGATAGGCGATGAACCTGGACTAGAGACTTGAGTGTTTACGTAGGCCGTGGTCGACACCCTCGTTGGGCTTCCGCTTGAAGGTTGCCGAGTACATGTCGTGTAAACGATGGTAAGTGGTGAGAGCATGTATGAAGAAGTATACCCCTACAGGGTTAACATCATCTATTCGAATAGCCGCGTCCGCAGGAAAGGACTACTTGGTTGCCTATACATTTCATAGACAAGTTAATGGTTACTACTAAAAGACTCAAGATAAGTGTGAGTACCGAGGATGGCCCTCTCGTAGGATGACGAGGGAGGATCCTCGGTGGAGTATTGTGTTGGTGATTAGTGGACTCGTGTGCGAAAACTATTTTACAAGTGGTGTCCCGTAGGATAACTTAGCCAAGAGTCAAAGCTGGTTTGCTTCAATAACTCCACCACCTTCTTGAGAATGAGCATGTATAGTATGTAAGACTTGCTGAGTACCTTTGTACTCATATTGCTTTAATTACTGTTTTCAGACGACAACACTGCCCCCTCCGATGGGTTTTACGTAGACCTCGACGTCGATGAGTAACTTGCCACCCAGGTGGTGATTCTGGCCATGGAGGGCCCTATGTAGATAGACAGGCTTCGTTAAGCCTTCTTTCTTTCTAGTGTCTGTACTCAGACTTATTTGGTTCCGCATGTGCTTGTATGCTTGTATGACTTGAGTGTCGGGTCATGTGAGCCCTACCTGTATGAACATGTTATGTATGGCTCTCCGGAGCCTTTAAATAAAGTACTTGAGTTGTAGAGTTTTGTTGTGATGCCATGTTGTATTTACACATATCGAGCATATTGCGTGTATGATTGAAATGCTTGGTATGTGTGGGATCCGACAATCTAGTTGTTTATCCTTGGCAACCTCTCTTATGGGGAAATGTAGTCTAGTGCTTCCATGAGCCATAGTAGTCCGCTACAGCCCGGTTCACCGGAGTCCTGCTAGCCCAACACTACTGCTCATGACACTTGACTGGCCGGCATGTGTTTCACTTTGTTCCTATGTCTGTCCCTTCGGGGAAATGTCATGCGGTCACATCCGGAGTCCTTCCTAGCCTGCTACAGCCCGGGTTCCCGGAGTCCTGTTAGCCCAGTGCTACAGCCTTGATTCACACGCTGCTGACTGACATGCTCGATGTGATTCATGTATGCCTATCCCCATAGGTTATTGCCGCTTTGGGTTCACAACTAGCCATGTCGGCCCGGGTTCTCTGTCATATGGATGCTAGCGACACTATCATATACGTGAGCCAAAAGGTGCAAACGGTCCCAGGCCATGGTAAGGCGACACCCGTGGGGATACCCTGTGTGAGACCGCAAAGTGATATGAGGTGTTACCGCTAGATCGATGTGACTTGGAATCGGGGTCCTGATAGCATTGGCATCAGAGCCGGACTACCTGTAGATTCGTTGAGCCAAACTGGTCGATGTCGAGTTTAGAAATGCTTTAGTTATATGTTGGGGAATTGATTGTGGGAGGGAACATAAGGCTCTTTTACTCCTTTACCTTATGCCCTCTGATCTGAGTCATTCTCTTCTCATTCTACATGGGTTAAGGACTAGGCTTTCTTCTCTCTATCAGGTTCACATGTTACTTATCCGTAGTAGCTTATAGGATTGTTGTTACAAGCCTCAGTACAGTTTCTACTACTTTTAGTATGTTGACAGTTGAACCAGAACCTTGATATGATGTTGTTGAGTGGTTTTGCAAACTGTTGTGAATGTCTCCAATCTTTTTCTGAGCATTTACAGCCGTTATGCTGTCCGGTTTCTCCTAGAAAATTCTAATGCCTTTGCATTATTCTGTGCTTCCAGATGGCCAACCGTTCCCAGAACCAAGTGGTTCATCTGACCCGGTGCCTCGATGTACCCGGTCACACGACCATGTTGGTTCAAGTGATGGTCGAGACAGGCTATCGATGGTATCCGGAATATACCGTCGAGGAGCAGTTTTGAGACTTCAACCAGAGCCAGTACCTTTGTACCGTCAGGATATATCCCTCTTATCCTGGAGCCACTGAACCTCTCCACTGCTCTTATGGACTTGGAGCTACTATTGATATGTCCGTGCAGGACGCAGCTTACTCAATGATGACTATCATTCGAGCCAGAACTGCCTTGCTCCAGAACACCGATTTTCGCTACATACCAGCTGTGACGCCCCCGATTCAATCATACACTAATCATACACGCAAACGTGTATGATCAAGATCAGGGACTCACGGGAAGATATCACAACACAACTCTTCAAATAAAAATAAGTCATACAAGCATCATATTACAAGCCAGGGGCCTCGAGGGCTCGAATACAAGAGCTCGATCATAGACGAGTTAGCAGAAGCAACAATATCTGAGTACAGACATAAGTTAAACAAGTTTGCCTTAAGAAGGCTAGCACAAACTGGGATACAGATCGAAAGAGGCGCAGGCCTCCTGCCTGGGATCCTCCTAAACTACTCCTGGTCGTCGTCAGCGGGTAGCACGTAGTAGTAGGCACCTCCTGTGTAGTAGGAGTCGTCGTCGAAGGTGGCGTCTGGCTCCTGGGCTCCAACATCTGGTTGCGACAACCAGGTAGAAGGGATAGGGGGAAAAGAGGGAGAAAGCAATCGTGAGTACTCATCCAAAGTACTCGCAAGCAAGGAGCTACACTACATATGCATGGGTATCAAATGGAATAAGGGTATCATATGTGGATTGAACTGCAGAATGCCAGAATAAGAAGGGGATAACTAATCCTTTCGAAGACTACGCTTCTGGCAGCCTCCGTCTTGCAGCATGTAGAGGAGAGTAGACTGAAGTCCTCCAAGTATCATCACATAGCATAATCCTAACCGATGATCCTCCCCTCGTCGCCCTGTGAGAGAGCGACCACCGGTTGTATCTGGCACTTGGAAGGGTGTGTTTTATTAAGTATCTGGTTCTAGTTGTCATCAGGTCAAGGTACAACTCCAAGTCGTCCTGTTACCGAAGATCACGGCTATTCGAATAGATTAACTTCCCTGCAGGGGTGCACCACATAACCCAACACGCTCGATCCCATTTGGCCGGGCACACTTTCCTGGGTCATGCCCGGCCTCGTAAGATCAACACGTCACAGCCCTACCTAGGCACAACAGAGAGGTCAGCACGCCGGTCTAAATCCTATGGCGCAGGGGTCTGGGCCCATCGCCCTTTGCACACATGCACGTTGCGAACGCGGCCGGAAGCAGAACTAGCCCCCTTAATACAAGAGCAGGCTTACGGTCCAATCCGGCGCGCGCCACTCGGTCGCTGACGTCATGAAGGCTTCGGCTAATACCAAGACATCGAGTGCCCATAACTATCCCCGCGTAGATAGTTAGTGCGTATAGGCCAGTAGCCAGACTCAGATCAAATACCAAGATCTCGTTAAACGTGTTAAGTATCTGCGAACACCGACCAAGGCCAGGCCCACCTCTCTCCTAGGTGGTCACAACCTGCCCTGTCGCTTCGCTACAAAGATCCACACAGAGGGCCGTTGGGACAAAGGTCCTTTCAGCCCCCAATCCGTGAATCACTCACGGGTGCTCCACAAGCCGACCCGTCTTTAGTCACCACATGTATCCTGTATAAAGTATATATTATATACCCGTGATCACCTCCTGAGTGATCACGGCCCGATAATATAGCATGGCAGACGGACAAGAATGTATGGCCACTGATGATAAACAAACATCCTATACTAAACAGTAGGATAGCAGGTAATGGTAACAACAGTAGTAGCAAGGACAGGCTATGCATCAGGATAGGAATAACGGAAAGCAGTAACATGCTACACTACTCTAATGCAAGCAGTATAGAGAAGAGTAGGCGATATCTGGTGATCGAAGGGGGCTTGCCTGGTTGCTCTGGCAAGAGAGAGGGGTCGTCAACACCGTAGTCGTACTGGGTAGCGGCGGCGTCGGTCTCGGTGTCTAGCGAGAGAAGAGGGGCAAGAAACAATAAATATAATGCAAACAAATGCATGACGATGCATGACATGACAACGCGTGATGCTAGGGGTGCCCTAACGCGGTATGAGGTGATACCGGCGAAGGGGCAAAAACCTCCGGGAAAGTATCCCCGGTGTTTCGCGTTTTCGGGCAGAGGAGCCGGAGGGGGAAAGTTGCGAGTTGGATATGTTAGGGATGCGTGGCGGACGAACGGGCTGCGTATCCGGGTTCGTCTCGTCGTTCTGAGGAACTTTCATGTACAAAGTATTTTCATCCGAGCTACGGATTATTTTATATTAATTTATAAAGATTTAATCATTATTCGAATTATCTTATTAATTTAATTAGAAAAAGCTATTATGATGTCAGCGTGATGTCATCATGAAGTCAGCAGGGTCAAAGGTGGAGTAGGTCAAATTGACGTGTGGGTCCCATTCATCATAGGCTCAGACTAACTAATAAGTGTTAATTAGCTTAATTACTAGATTAGGTTAACCCATTTAATTAGTTTAGTTAAACAGGATTAATTAACTTAATTAATTTAGTTAGTTAATTAATTAATTAGTTAACATTTTTATTTACTTATTATTTATTTATTTATATTTATTTTTAACCTTTTTTTATCGTTCTTGGGCGGGCCCCCCTTGTCATTGGCCCATAGGGGTCCAGCGGGCTAACCGGCGCGGTTGCTGGGGCGAAGCCCCGTGAGCGTGCGGGCGCGCAGGCGCCAATTGGGCGAGCCCGGGCGCAGGCCGATGGGGCACCGCGGGGCGAACGTCGGTAGCGGGCGAGCAAGGGCCGACGGCAGTGAGCGCGCGAGCGCGTGGCGGCCGCGGAGTGCGGG
>NC_041392.1:341972171-342029361 GCF_002162155.2 Triticum dicoccoides
ACGGGGCGCCAGGGCATCGACTGACGCTGGTGACGGCGAGGGGCGACGGAGCGCCACAGGCAGCGATCGGCGTCGAGGGCGAGGCCCTGGATCCAGAAGGGATTGGGCAGAGGAGGGGCGAGGGGATCGGGGGGTGGGGGGCTTGTGCGGTCATGGGAGTGTGGCGGAGCCAGGAGGGGAGCGAGGGGAGAGATGGGTGGAGTGGGGATCGTGGGTTTGTGGGCTAGGTCATATGAGGGGCATCGGGTTGGGCCGATCGGACCTGGTGGGTTGCCTTGGCCATTTGGACCAAGTGGCCTAGGTGTCTTTTTCTTTCTTTCTTTTTGGTTTTTTCTGTTTTCTTTATTTCACCATTGCTTTCTATTTATTTCTGCTAGCAAACCAATTTTGTTAAAAGTGCCACTGGTCAAAACAAATACTATGTAGTATATAGTACTGCCACAAAAGTTTGGGAGTAGGATGATTTCATTTTAATTTTACTTAAATAGGAATGATTTAAACGGTGTTGTTTTGGGTACTGATTTGGATGCTAGGGTCAATTTGGGCATTTTAGTTATGTTGTTTTCCTAATCACAAATGACTATGGAATATTTGAAAAAATATGAACTATTTAGTTTTGTAGTTTGAAGAAGTATTTTATTTGACTTAATTTTAAATTTGAATTTGAACTTGTTTTGATCCAACGCGAGATTAGCAACAGTAACCGGGGTGACGTGGCACCATTAGCAGGGTATTACTGTAGCATAATTCTCCGGGCGTCACAATTCTCCTCTACTACTAGAAATCTCGTCCCGAAATTTAAGAGGTGAAGTAAGGGGGAAGGGATTTGGATACGAAATTCTAACGAGTCTTCTTGGTCTTAGTTGCTCTCCTCGAAGAGGTAGATCCATAACGCTGATGTCTTCATACTTTAGCTTGAGGTCATCATGATGACGCCGGCATCCCTTCTTCGGGAACTCCATCGTACTTACGAAGAGGATAAGGAGGTAGCTCTACAATGATAGGATGTTATCAAGGAAAATCAACTGGGGGTATCCCAAGAATGAACATAGGAGTATCCCTCGAGTCAAACAAATGAAACACCTCGAGAGCAAATAAAGAAGGTACCATAAAAAGTTTCAAGCGGATAGACAATCATCGTTTCCTAAAACATCGCGTAAAAGGGGTTCGGAGAAACAAGAGTTAGTTTTGAGTCTGATACCAGAATTGACGATTTCTCGGAAGGTGGCTCGTGTATTACCTACGAGGACACGCGCGAGGAGTATCTTTGGGAACAAGGGGTGTACGGGAGAGTCAGGTTTCGATCCTGTGGAGCTGTGGGTTATGGGCCCACCATGTGGGTTAAAAGTAGCAAGAGCGGTGACATCTTGCTCGTTTATGATAGAAAGGCACGTCAGATAATAACCTGTCAATTATGTCGGCAACAACATCGGTACCAAGGGCGAGGGATGAAGAGAAAGATTTTCCTGCTCGTTGAAACGAGGCGGACCAATAGACAAAGTACTCATCCATCGGTGGTTACCGGAATGTCATCAACAATAGTAACAGGGTCTCACTGACAGAGTTGTACACCGAGGTGTTTCCATAAGTAGTGAATTATTACTGCTTAGATCGTATCACAAGAAACGTTAACCCATCAAATGGAAAGGAAAATATGATTATCAGATTAAACAGAACAATGGAAAGGAAAATGTGATTAAACACATATTTAAAGGGTATATCCTTCGGAAGGACAAGTAGAGCATGATATCCATGACAGGATACAATGTAGAAAACTCTTTAGGTAAGGGGACAGAAATTTCATGACATTATCCATACAGCAGTGTTTGGATAATTGAGCAGGAAACATTTAACATTGGGCTTCAAATGTTCTTGTTGAAAATCGGAGTACCACAGACATGCTTCGAGATAGCATTGACATGGTCTTCAATCAAAAGTCAGACTCTGGATACACGAAGGAATTCATCATTAAGCCAAGGAGAGGATGAGGACGTGGCTGATGGACTCAGCAATAATTCAACAAGTATCCAAAAATATGGGTTCCCATAGTTATGTGAACAAGGAGATAACATTGTCGGATCAAATGATATAATGATGTATGCTCAAGGAAAAACATACACAATTAAACATTAGTTGAAAAGGGTGCCCAAAGTATGGCCTTAGGTAGCATGATCAAATGTTAGAATGGTGATTCCGTGATCAATAGTCTAAGAATGAACGTTCGACCATTAACTTCAAAGCAATAGGATTGTTAGAAGTACAAAATCCACGCAGTACCGTTCACTTGTTGGAATCCCGGTTAGAACCAACACGGGGAACATGAAAGAAAGGTGATGGTGAGAAGTATTACCTGTATCAAGAATCCTTAAGAGGTGATGAAATCCTCACGACTTTCTTGACATTAAAGATGGTAATACTCCAAGGTAAAGAAGAACAAATGCGGGATAACAAGGAACTCAAGGTATAACACAAAACACGAACAAGTTTGTGTTGGAGGGAAGTCAATAAAGTGGTCGATGGTAACACAAATCATCGAGGGCCAGGATGGTATTTATCATCATGAACTCAATTGATATGCTGGAAGAGCTCGGGATGTTGCCGATGACCACGACACATTTGTCGAGAGATTTCATGAAGATGTAATCGGTCGGCGATGACATCAAGTCAAATGATGATGCAGCGAAAGTCAAATAATAGTTGAAGAAGAACTCATAAGAAGTTATGCAGTTCCGTGATAATCTCGAGATACCAGAGGGGGTAATACTCGATGACAGATCAAAGTAGAGGTTGGACTGGGGTATTGCTCTACAGAAGACAAGCGCTTAAACTTGCACGCGAAATGGTATTTAAAGGAGAACATGGTCGGAACCACGATTGCAAAAGGCCAGATCCCGGATATAAGATGAACTTATACGAAAGGAATAATCTAATTTAAGAGAAGCTTTAATGATAAGATCTACATCGTGTCCATGGGCATGAACACAAAGTTCAAGGTCGACTCCCACTTCTCCAATGCATAACCTTTCATTCACTTCTCACTTTTGAAGTTGTAGTGTTGAAATTTTATCTGGCAAAATACCAGAAGTGTATGACTCGTGAAAACTTTTGAGTTCCCACAGTTTAGAGAAGGCATATGTTCAACCCATAGGGGCTTATTAGAAACATATACCACAAGCTTCAAGAGTAAATATCACAAGCTCGAAAGTAGAGCAAGGTTGAGAAAGTAGATGATACAATTTACCAAAGGCATTATGTATCCGAGGGAAGGCTCACAAGGTTATTGAATATGAAGGACACTGTCGGATAAAATCCATTAAAGGATCTACTGGTCCATAATAGAGCTGACGTGAGCATCGGCACACAACCAGGGGAAGTAACAATGCAAAGGCATTGGATTATGGAAACAACTGACTAATCCAGAGCTCAAATGCAAAGGAATTATGATTTTCAAATCAAGGGATCAGAAGCATGTTCTGATTAGGGATGGATAAGTTGAATAGCCTTAGGGGTACAATCGACGACAATTGGATTTGTTGAGAAAATGATGTCTGAGTCGGAAAGATAATTTAAAAGGATCAACTGATGATTGCGTGCATTCGCACTCATTTTGAATCAATAGGATCAAAAAGATGATGCCTAAGGATACTGACGAATATTGCCAGACATATGGAAAGCATCCATCATGCAAGCAGACAAGTATTGTAGAGCAATAAGCTACTAAGGATTTTTGGAGGATCGAATAGTATTTCGATGACCATTGTGAAACACATGAACAACTGGGGGATGAGCGGATACTCGATAAGTGCGAGAATTATCCGTAGGGGTATTCAGGTGACAAAGAACAGCAAGGCAGTAAGCTCAAATGATTAACGAAACAACGACAAGTATTTCGGGGTATCTTGTAATAACAAGACCAATTGGGAATAAAAGTAAGAATGACAGGTGTAAGTATTTATCCATAGGGATTTTTCGGTGGTAGGGAATTGCAAAAGCAATGGCACAAAGTTTCAGGAGAACATCAGAGAGTATTATCAGAATCTTCTGTTGAAGCAGTCGATCATCTGTAATGAAGGGATCTCCGGAAGAAAGTGATAACGAGATCCTAATGTTAGATTTTAGCAAAATTCATTTAACCCGAATAGAAGAGAGTTCAGAGTCCCAGAGTAAGGATCGAGGAGTAAAAGATCCTAATACCACCCAGAGGGCGACGTGGGCCCGTAAGCCGCACAGCCATGTTAGTAAAAAAAGTTTTCAATGACTAGACTCAACTTAGGCAAAGGAGTTGGAAAGGGGGATTCCTACAGGCAGTCGGCTCTGATACCAACTTGTGACGCCCCCGATTCAATCATACACTAATCATACACGCAAACGTGTACGATCAAGATCAGGGACTCATGGGAAGATATCACAACACAACTCTTCAAATAAAAAGAAGTCATACAAGCATCATATTACAAGCCAGGGGCCTCGAGGGCTTGAATACAAGAGCTCGATCATAGACGAGTCAGCGGAAGCAACAATATCTGAGTACAAACATAAGTTAAACAAGTTTGCCTTAAGAAGGCTAGCAAAAACTGGGATACAGATCGAAAGAGGCGCAGGCCTCCTGCCTGGGATCCTCCTAAACTACTCCTGGTCGTCGTCAGCGGGCATCACGTAGTAGTAGGCACCTCCGGTGTAGTAGGAGTCGTCGTCGAAGGTGGCGTCTGGCTCCTGGGCTCCAACATCTGGTTGCGACAACCAGGTAGAAGGGATAGGGGGAAAAGAGGGAGAAAGAAATCGTGAGTACTCATCCAAAGTACTCGCAAGCAAGGAGCTACACTACATATGCATGGGTATCAAATGGAATAAGGGTATCATATGTGGACTGAACTGCAGAATGCCAGAATAAGAAGGGGATAACTAATCCTTTCGAAGACTACGCTTCTGGCAGCCTCCGTCTTGCAGCATGTAGAAGAGAGTAGACTGAAGTCCTCCAAGTATCATCACATAGCATAATCCTAACCGATGATCCTCCCCTCGTCGCCCTGTGAGAGAGCGACTACCGGTTGTATCTGGCACTTGGAAGGGTGTGTTTTATTAATTATCCGGTTCTAGTTGTCATAAGGTCAAGGTACAACTCCAAGTCGTCCTGTGACCGAAGATCACGGCTATTCAAATAGATTAACTTCCCTGCAGGGGTGCACCACATAACCCAACACGCTCGATCCCATTTGGCCGGACACACTTTCCTGGGTCATGCCCGGCCTCGTAAGATCAACACGTCGTAGCCCTACCTAGGCACAACAGAGAGGTCAGCACGCCGGTCTAAATCCTATGGCGCAGGGGTCTGGGCCCATCGCCCTTTGCACACCTGCACGTTGCGAACGCGGCCGGAAGCAGAACTAGCCCCCTTAATACAAGAGCAGGCTTACGGTCCAATCCGGCGCGCGCCACTCAGTCGTTGACATCACGAAGGCTTTGGCTGATACCACAACGTCGAGTGCCCATAACTGTCCCCGCGTAGATGGTTAGTGCGTATAGGCCAGTAGCCAGACTCAGATCAAATACCAAGATCTCGTTAAACGTGTTAAGTATCCGCGAACACCGACCAAGGCCAGGCCCACCTCTCTCCTAGGTGGTCACAACCTGCCATGTTGCTTCGCCACAAAGATCCACACAGAGGGCCGTTGGGACAAACGTCCTTTCAGCCACCAATCCTTGAATCACTCGCGGGTGCTCCACAAGCCGACCCGTCTTTAGTCACCACATGTATCTTGTATAAAGTATATAGTATATACCCTAATCACCTCCCGAGTGATCACGGCCCGATAATATAGCATGGTAGACGGACAAGAATGTATGGCCACTGATGATAAACTAACATCCTATACTAAACAGTAGGATAGCAGGTAATGGTAACAACAGTAGTAGCAAGGACAGGCTATGCATTAGGATAGGAATAACAGAAAGCAGTAACATGCTACACTACTCTAGTGCAAGCAGTATAGAGAAGAGTAGGCGATATCTGGTGATCAAAGGGGGGCTTGCCAGGTTGCTCTGGCAAGAGAGAGGGGTCGTCAACACCGTAGTCGTACTGGGTAGCGGCGGCGTCAGTCTCGGTGTCTAGCGAGAGAAGAGGGGGAAGAAACAATAAATATAATGCAAGCAAATGCATGACGATGCATGACATGACAACGCGTGATGCTAGGGGTGCCCTAACGTGGTATGAGGTGATACCGGCGAAGGGGCAAAAACCTCCGGGAAAGTATCCCCGGTGTTTCGCGTTTTCGGGCAGAGGAGCCGGAGGGGGAAAGTTGTGAGTTGGATATGTTAGGGATGCGTGGCGAACGAACGGGCTGCGTATCCGGGTTCGTCTCGTCGTTCTAAGCAACTTTCATGTATAAAGTATTTTCATCCGAGCTACGGATTATTTTATATTAATTTATAAAGATTTAATCATTATTCGAATTATCTTATTAATTTAATTAGAAAAAGCTATTATGATGTTAGCATGATGTCATCATGAAGTCAGCAGGGTCAAAGGTGGAGTAGGTCAAATTGACGTGTGGGTCCCATTCGTCATAGGCTCAGACTAACTAATAAGTGTTAATTAGCTTAATTACTAGATTAGGTTAACCCATTTAATTAGTTTAGTTAAACATGATTAATTAACTTAATTAATTTAGTTAGTTAATTAATTAATTAGTTAACATTTTTATTTACTTATTATTTATTTATTTATATTTACTTTTAACCTTTTTTATCGTTCTGGGGCGGGCCCCCTTGTCATTGGCCCATAGGGGTCCAGCGGGCTAACGGGTGCGGTTGCTGGGGCGAAGCCCCGTGAGCGTGCGGGCGCGCGGGCGCCAATTGGGCGAGCCCGGGCGCAGGCCGATGGGGCACCGCGGGGCAAACGTCGGCAGCGGGCGAGCAAGGGTTGACGATAGTGAGCGCGCGAGCGCATGGCGGCTGCGGAGTGCGGGCAGGGGAGCCCGGGGGTGCGGCGACGCGGGGCAGGACACGCCCAGGGCGGCGACGCATGCTGGGGGACGAGGCGCAGGTCGCGGGTGGCGCAGCATGCAAGTGCGGCGCGACGGCGGCCACGGGAAGCAGCGGGCGAGCACAGTGACGGCAGCGCGCGCGCATAGAGGAGGAGAGGGAGGAAGAGGGAGGTAGTGGCTCAGATAGGAGCGGGAGGGGTCATGGCAGCGGGCTCGGGGAGGTGGCGGCAGGGTCGCCGGCGATGGGGGGCGGCAGAGGGCGGCGCCGTTCGGGGAAGCAGCCGGCATCGGGGTCGAGCGGCACCGGGCTCGGAGCGTTCTAGCTGGGAGGAGGACGAGTAGGTGACGATGACGGTGGGTGGCTCTGGCGAAGCAGTGGCGGGACGAGGCATCGACGGTGTGCGGCGGCGGCGGCGCCCTGGGCGCGGCCCAGATCCAGTTGGGGAGGTCGAGGTGGAGGACGGGGCGCCAGGGCATCGAGTGAAGCCGGTGACGGCGAGGGGCGACGGAGCGCCACAGGCAGCGATCGGCGTCGAGGGCGAGGCCCTGGATCCAGAAGGGATTGGGCAGAGGAGGGGCGAGGGGATCGGGGGGTGGGGGGTTGTGCGGTCATGGGAGTGTGGCGGCGCCAGGAGGGGAGCGAGGGGAGAGATGGGTGGAGTGAGGATCGTGGGGGTGTGGGCTAGGTCATATGAGGGGCACCGGGTTGGGCCGATCGGACCTAGTGGGTTGCCTTGGCCATTTGGACCAAGTGGCCTAGGTGTCTTTTTCTTTCTTTCTTTTTGGTTTTTTCTGTTTTCTTTATTTCACCATTGCTTTCTATTTATTTCTGCTAGCAAACCAATTTTGTTAAAAGTGCCACTGGTCAAAACAAATACTATCTAGTATATAGTACTGCCACAAAAGTTTGGGAGTAGGATGATTTCATTTTAATTTTACTTAAATAGGAATGATTTAAACGGTGTTGTTTTGGGTACTGATTTGGATGCTAGGGTCAATTTGGGCATTTTAGTTATGTTGTTTTCCTAATCACAAATGACTATGGAATATTTGCAAAAATATGAACTATTTAGTTTTGTAGTTTGAAGAAGTATTTTATTTGACTTAATTTTAAATTTGAATTTGAACTTGTTTTGATCCAATGCGAGATTAGCAACAGTAACCGGGGTGACGTGTCACCATTAGCAGGGTATTACTGTAGCATAATTCTTTGGGCGTCACACCAGCCTCACTCCATGGAGCACAGGGGTACTATCAGGCTTTGTACTATGACTCTACACATGAGGAGTCACTACTCTGCACCACTGCCGAGATGCTCGAGGACAAGGACCATGAAAATCGGGCCTTGCGAATGGAGCTCTTCAACTCTCGTTCTGATCACTGGGCCACTTTGACTCGGTTTGCACCTGATGTGCAGGCGGGATACATGGACATGAGGGACCTGTACCCCGTACAGTCTGGATTGCCAGATTGTATGGACTGGCGTGATGTAGGAGGCATCACCCCTCCTCGTGGTCCCCAGCTGCCACCGTTTGTGGGACCAAGGCCACATCCGAGTCCCTATGGCCCGCAAGCTCCATAGGACTGTCTGTTCCCAGATGATCATGTTCCGCTTCCAGGTTTTGGTGGTGACTTTTATGAGGATTACTACGGAGCTGTCTGAGCTAGTAGTAGTTTCACTAGTGTTGTAATAGTTGTATTCTCCACAGTCATGCATGACCCGTGGGATACGACTTGGTGTGTATCACGCTCCGGAGGTGTGGAAAATAATGTATAGGAGCTTGGAATGCCTCCTATGAGATCTAATGTCTTTCACCGTAGTTGTACTCTAGCTTGGGCTTGTACTAAACTATGTACAGTGTGTATGACCAATGGTATATATATATATATATATGGTAGTTTCTATATTACCATGTCATGCAATGAACATCTCAGCATTCCATGTTATCCATTATATTTTGCACTTCCTTGCCAAGATTGTGCCATCCTTCTCTAAACCTTTGTCTTGTTTTTCCTAGGATGGTCAACACCCGCAGAAACCCTGCTGCCCTCGAGCAGGGGGAAGCCAGTGCAGCTAGAGGTGAGAATCTTCCTCACCCGCCTTCTCTGGCCGAAGTTATGTTGGAGGCAGAAAGAAACAAGCGTGAGACTAACCGCTTGCTGGAGCGGATTGAGCACAACACTGCACGTCATCAGCGAAACGACTTGGTGTCAATCAATGACTTTATCAAGTTGTACCCACCAAAGTTTAATCATCCCGTCGAGCCCCTCGACTCGGATGTCTGGCTTCGCAGCTCACCCACAAGCTACGTTCTGCCAACGTAGCCGAAGCTGATAAGGTTACCTATGCTGCCTATCACCTCGAAGGCCCTGCTAGCCTTTGGTGGGAAAACTTTGAGGCTATGTGCCCGGTCGGCCAAATCACTACTTGGCCTGAATTCAGTGAGGCTTTTCACGAGCATCACATCCCGGAAGGTCTCATGGATCGTAAGAGGGAAGAGTTCTGCAATTTCACCCAAGGCAGACTGACTGTGGATGCATATAGTCTTGAGTTTGGAAATCTGGCATGTTATGCTCCTGAAGAGGTATCCACCGACGCTAAGAAGCAGGCAAGGTTCCGCAAGGGACTTAGCCCTAAGCTTCACCGTGATCTTCGTCTGCACGAGTGCACCTCCTTCCAGAAGTTGGTCAATAAGGCCATCAGTGCTGAGACAGGCCAGACTGACTATGACGCTTCACGCAAGCACTCTCGTGATTTTGGTTCTTCATCCGGCTCTGCATCTCAGAAGCGCCGGGTGTGGATTCCAAGCACAGCGCTGCCACCCAGGTTCATTCCAGGCCATCCTTTGAGGCGCCTCGCCCCAACCAGCAGTTTGTACCGCCTAAGCCCTATGGTGGCCCCGCTGCTAATGCTACTCCATGCCCCAATGTTGTGACATGTTTCAAGTGTGGAGAGCCGGGTCACTACAGTCAGGAGTGTCCCTAGAACAACAACCCCAACCAGTCTGGAAAGTCCATCGGTCGTGGTAAGCCAACGGGAAAGACATTCTACGCCAAGCCAGCCACCACTACACATGGCCATGTCAACTATGTCTCAGCTGAGGAGGCTCATGATGATCCTAACGCCGTCCTTGGTATGCTCCTTGTTAATTGACATTCGACATCTGTTCTTTTCGATACTGGAGCATCTCATTCATTCATATCTGGGAGCTATGCTCGATTGCATAACACGACATTCTGTGACATGCCCACTACCATGGAAATTCAAACCCCTGGCTCTAGATGGCAAACTTCTAGAGTAAGCCATGGGAATGAAATTCTTGTCAATAGACTTGTCTTCCTTGCATCTTTAATAGCTCTCAAGTCCTCGGACATAAACATCATCTTGGGTATGGACTGGATGTCAGCCCATTATGCTAAGATTGATTGCTCTACTAGAACTGTTTAACTTACTCACCCATCGGGCAAGACAGTCAATGTCTTAACTCGAGTGGCCAAGCGCCAGCTTTACTCCCTAAATTCCAACCCCCTTCCATACCTTGAAGATATTCCGGTAGTCCGAGACTTCCCGGATGTCTTTCCAGAAGAACTGCCAGGCGTTCCACCTGACAGGGATGTCGAGTTCGTGATAGACCTTGTTCCAGGAACCGTCCCAATTTCTAGAAGACCCTATAAGATGGCACCCTTAGAACTAGCCGAGCTTAAGAACCAACTCGATGAGTCCTTGAAAAAGGGTTTCATCCGTCCTAGTTCCTCTCCCTGGGCTTGCCCCATCTTCTTTGTTAAGAAGAAGGATGGGACGGATCGGATGGTTGTAGATTACCGACCTGTCAACTTGGTCACTATCAAGAACAAGTATCCGCTTCCCAGGATCAATGATCTGTATGATCAGCTCGCTGGATCCTCAGTCTTTTCCAAGATGGATTTGAGGTTGGGCTACCATCAAATCAAAATCAAGAACGGGGACATTCCTAAAATGGATATTGTTACTCATTATGGCCAATACGAGTACACCATTATGTCCTTTGGTTTAACCAATGCCCCAGCCACCTTCTCTCGGTTAATGAACTCGATCTTCATGGAGTATTTGGATAAATTCATCGTGGTACCTCGATGATATACTCATCTACTCCAAGAGTGAGGAAGAACATGCCGAACATCTAAGGCTGGTATTGACGAAACTTCGAGAGCATTGCCTTTATGCCACATTCTCCAAGTGTGAATTTTGGGTTGCCAGAAGTGACCTATCTAGGCCATGTAATCTCTGTTAAGGGTATTGCTGTCAATCCTGAGCGAGTTCAAGCTGTCCTTGATTGGACTCCACCTGAAATGGTCAAGCAAGTTCGGAGCTTCCTTGGCTTAGCGAGTTATTGTCGCCGCTTCGTCGAGAATTTCTCCAAGGTTGTTGAACCTCTAACTGAACTCCTCAAGAAAGATAAAAAGTCCGAGTGGACCCCGCAGTGCGAGTTCAGCTTTCAGGAATTGAAAAGATGCCTGACATCTGCTCCCGTACTGGTACCACCAGATTTCTCCAAGGACTTTATTATCTATTGCGATGCCTCGCGACAAGGACTAGGTTGCATACTCATGCAAGATCGTCAAGTAATTGCCTATGCTTCACGGCAATTACACCCACATGAGGAAAACTATCCCACACATGATCTAGAGCTTGCAGCTGTAGTCCATGCACTTAAAACTTGGCGACATTACCTTCTCGGTAATCGTTGCGAGATCTTCAGTGATCACCAAAGTCTGAAATATATCTTCACCCAACCGGATTTGAATCTCAGGCAAAGACGTTGGGTCGAGTTGATCTCGGATTATGACTTAGGAATAACTTACACCCCGGGGAAATCCAATGTCATGGCTGATGCGCTAAGTCATAAATCTTATTGTAGCAACCTGATGTTACAACAAGGTCAACCACTTCTCCATGAGGAATTTCGAAAGCTTAATCTTCACATTATTCCTCAGGGATTCCTATCTACCTTGGTGGTGAAACCAACCCTTATGGATCAGATCATAACCGCCTAGTGGTATGACAAGGGAATATCTAGGATCAAGCAGAACATTGCTAGCGGAGCTGCTACGTGTTTCTTTGTGAACGATCAAGGTGTTGTCTTCTTTGAGAACCGCCTGGTGGTTCCCAAGAATCAACAACTACAACAACTAATCCTTAAGGAAGCTCATGAATCCCCTCTCACCATTCATCCCGGTAGTACTAAGATGTATCAAGACCTACGCCAGAGGTTTCGGTGGACTAGGATGAAGAGAGAAATTGCTCAAAGATTGCTAACTACGAAGTTTGTCGTCATGTTAAAGCAGAGCATCAACGGCCTGCTGGCACCCTTCAACCTTTGGCTATTCCTGAATGGCAATGGGATAAAATCAGTATGGATTTCATTATGGGGTTTCCCAGGACCAAGAGAGGAATAATGCTATCTTCGTCGTTGTCGACCGTCTTTCCAAAGTAGCCCACTTCCTACCTGTTCGTGAGAGTATTACCGCTAGCCAGCTAGCTGACTTATACATCTCCCAAATAGTGTGTCTTCATGGTGTCCCATTGAAAATTAACTCAGACCGTGGGAGTCTCTTGACCTCTCGATTTTGGGTAAGTTTCCAAAATGCTATGGGGACTCGTCTCTCTTTTAGCACCGCCTTCCACCCCCAATCAAGTGGTCAAGTAGAGCGAGTAAATCAAATTCTAGAGGATATGCTCCGAGCTTCTGTCATCTCATTTGGAATGGATTGGGAGAAATGCCTTCCATTCGCGAAGTTCGCTTATAACAATAGTTATCAAGCTAGCTTGGGCGAAGCTCCCTTCGAAATTCTCTACGGACGAAAATGTCGAACGCCTCATAACTGGTCGGAAACCGGGGAAAGAAAACTCTTTGGCCCGGATATGATTCAGGAAGCAGAGCAGGTTCGCGTTATTCGTGAGAAATTTAAAACAGCCCAATCTCGTCAAAAGAGCCAATATGACCGCAAACATAAGCTCATGACTTATGAAGTCGGCAAGAAGGCTTACCTTCGTGTTACTCCTTTAAAGGGAACCCATCATTTCGGTATCAAAGGCAAATTGGCTCCTCATTACATTGGACCCTTTCGCATTCTTGCCAAACGAGGAGAAGTTGCCTACTAGTCAGAACTACCTCTGCATCTTTTCAGAGTTCATGATGTCTTCCATGTTTCTCAACTCAGGCGTTGCTTCGCGGATCCTATCCATGGAGTGGACCACGAAACGCTTGATCTCCAAGATAATCTCACATATCGGGAATATCCCGTTCGTATCCTTGATCAAGCCGAGCGTACCACTCGACGCCATAACATCAAGTTTCTCAAGGTTCAATGGTCACACCATTCCGAGTTAGAAGCCACTTGGGAAAGGGAGGATCGACTTCGACTTGAGTACCCCACCTTCTTCCCAACGGATCCTAAATCTTGGGACGAGATTCTTTTGAGTGGGGGTGAGTTGTCACACCCTAGCTAGTTCATGCATTAGAGTGATGCATCATGTCTTCTTTTCCAGAAAACTGAAATGGGGATGACAGAACCCCCAGCACCCCCCTGGAAACAACTAGGGTTTACTAAAATCTTTTTCAATGAACCTGAAATGCCCTTCTAAAAAGTCCACCATTTTTGTTTTGGGGTTAGAACCTCAGACAAAATGGGTTCACCTTTTTCCAGGACACATAAGGTCATTGGATTAAATCATTACTATTTGCATTTGGGCAATTTAAATCCTATAAATATTTTAAAATGCCCAAATAACCCTGAAAGTATTTTTAGGCTGTTGAGAATATTTTCAAATGGGACTCTGAATATTTTCAGGTTTTTCCTAAATGGAATAGTATTTTTACTATTTCAAAACACAGAACACGAATAAATAAAAAGAAAAACAGAAAGCAGAGAGAGTAGAGGCTTACCTGGCGCCCACCTAGCAGGCCCGCCTGCCGGCCCAGCCCAGCCACCGCTCCAGCGAGCTGCTTGGCTTGGCCAGGCAGGCAGGCAGGTGCTCGACGCCGGCACCAGCGCACGCCACGCAGGTGCCCGCCGCCCTGCTTCCTCCCCTCGCTGTTCTGCTGCCCTGGGTCGGTCACCCATTCCTCCCCCGAGCTCGCAGACACGCCTCCTCCTCCCCATCTCCTCTCCCTCGCTCTCCCGCACCATGGCCGACGCCGCCGCGCCCGCGCCACCGTGATAACCGCGTCCGTTGTCGCCCCATGCCGCGTTACCGTGTCCGTTCGCTCCGCCGTCGCTGACTATGTCAAGCAGGCTGAGCCCTGAGCGCTCGCCCGCTCTGGAGTCGCCCCTGACCCCGTCTCCCCCAACTCCGGCCGCCGAGAGCTCCATCATTGCCCCGCTCAACTCCGGCCTTCCCCGAGCCCACTTCAACGCTTGTTGCAACCGCCGTGAGCTCAAATCAATCCTCCCCCTCTCCGTCAACTCCCTCCTGCACCGTATGCAACGCACCACGTTCACCCGCACCCGCCGCCGCCGAGCTCGTCGCCGACGTGACTCCAGCCACCCACCGGCCACACCACCGGGACCAATGCATTCACCGCACTCGCAAAAGCCCATACTACCTCTCCACGCGCCTCGCCGTGCCCCATAGCCTCGGGTTCGACCTTCACGCGAGCTCCGGCAGCCATACAGCTCGTCGCCGGCGATGTTTCCGGCCACCCCAGCTCCACCCACTGCCACCACTCAACGCGGCTCACTCCCCGCATCATGTAGATGTGCTCCGCCGTCGTTTTGGTCGCCGAAGCAGAAACCCGCACCACTCCGCTGCGTCTGGCCTCGCCGGCGGCGAAACGCCAGCGAGTTTGACCCTGGTTGACCCCGTGTGGGCCCAGGTTGACTTCCCCTGAGTCTATGACACGTGGGACCACTCTGCTAATTAACTTGGATTAGCACTAACTAAATTTAGTTAGTTAATTAACTACTGACATGCGGGTCCCACTGGTCAAGTTTGACCTGGACCGGCCCCATTGACCACTGACGTCACCCTGACGCAATGCTGACGCAATAATTCAATTACTGGAATTATTCTTATACAGGAAATTCCAGAAAATATTACAAACTTCAAAAATTCATAACTTTTAATCTGTTAGTCCAAATGCAAAGATTTATATATGAAATTTGATCAGAAAAATTCAATCTTTCCATCTTTAAAGGTTTCATGCATGAAAAAACAATTTAACCTTGCTGTTTAGGTGAAACAAGCTAATGCACTTATAAGGCTTAAGAACATAAGCTTTCATTTGAATCCTTGATTCAAATAGACTCAAACCAGCTTGTTTCACATTGCATTAGGCAGGACACCTCATATTGCCATGTCATAGCATGCATCATATTGTTGCATATTGCCATGTGAGGATTGTGTTCTATGGTGTCTTTCGTGGTAGGTTCTGCCTCCGAGGATATTTCCGAGTATCCAACTGAAGGGCAGTACCCTACTACTACTCCATCAGGCAAGCAACCCCGTTGATCATATCAATACAATCCCATGTTCTCGCTCCTGCTCTCATTTACTGCATTAAGACAACAACGTTTCAAACTGCTGTGTGCTGCGGTAGTTGAACCCTTATCCTCTGCATGACCTGTCATTGCCACAGTAACAAGATGAAACCCACTAGCATGTGTAGGAGTTGATTGAGCCATGTATGTGTTTCCTACCTTGCTATGCCTGCTATGCTTAGAGTTGTGTCAGGTCTGGTTCATCTGGGTGATGGGCTAGAATGAAATGATTACGTCGGTAATGTGAGGGATGTGTTGAACATGATTTGGTAAAGGTATCGATGAGAGGCCATGTAGGAGTACATGGTGGGTTGTTTCATTGAGGCCGTCCCTAAGAACGGAGATCTGTATGTGTGATTTAAGAATCAGTTACTACCATGCATTGGGATCCTTAATTGACCCTCTCGGCTTCTTAACCACCCTAGTACTCTGTCCAGGAGTTGCAACTAGTTTCTGGTGTTTATAGGTTATGTGTTGGCGGCCGTGCGTAGTGCTGACCCTAGGGGTGGGCTATGATGCGGTAGATACACCGTGGCCAGGTATGCCGGGCGCCCGTTTGGTGTCTCAGGACCCTGTACACATCATTTGGGGCCGTATGTGGAAACCTCGGCCGGACTCCCTGCAGATGGAACCTGGATAGGTGATGAAGCTGGACTAGAGACTTGAGTGTTTAGGTAGGCCATGGCCGACACCCTCGTTGGGCTTCTGCTTGAAGGTTGCCGAGTACTTGTCGTGTAAACGACGGTAAGTGGTGAGAGCGTGTATGAAGAAGTACACCCCTGCAGGGTTAACATCATCTATTCGAATAGCCGCGTCCGCGGTAAAGGACTACTTGGTTGCCTATACAGTTCATAGACAAGTTAATGGTTACTACTAAAAGACTCAAGATAAGTGTGAGTATCGAGGATGGCCCTCTCGTAGGATGACGAGGGAGGATCCTTGGTGGAGTATATTGTTGGTGATTAGTGGACTCGTGTGCGAAAACTATTTTCACAAGTGGTGTCTCGTAGGATAGCTTAGCCAAGAGTCAAAGCTGGCTTCCTACAATAACTCCACCACCTTCTTGAGAATGAGCATGTATAGTATGTAAGACTTGTTGAGTACCTTTGTACTCATGTTGCTTTAATTAATGTTTTCAGACGACAACACCGCCCCCTCCGAAGGGTTTTACGTAGACCTCGACGTCGATGAGTAACTTGCCACCCAGGTGGTGATTCTGGCCATGGCGGTCCCTATGTAGATAGACAGGCTTCGTCAAGCCTTCTTTCTTTCTAGTGTCTATACTCAGACTTATTTGCTTCCGCATGTGCTTGTATGCTTGTATGACTTGAGTGTCGGGTCATGTGACCCCTACCTGTATGAACATGTTATGTATGGCTCTCCGGAGCCTTTAAATAAAGTACTTGAGTTGTAGAGTTTTGTTGTGATGCCATGTTGTATTTACACATATCGAGCATATTGTGTGTATGATTGAAATGCTTGGTATGTGTGGGATCCGACAATCTAGTTGTTTATCCTTGGCAGCCTCTCTTATGGGGATATGTAGTCTAGTGCTTCCATGAGCCATAGTAGTCCGCTACAGCCCGGTTCACCGGAGTCCTGCTAGCCCAGCACTACTGCTCAGGACACTTGACTGGCCGACATGTGTTTCACTTTGTTCCTGTGTCTGTCCCTTCGGGGAAATGTCACGCGGTGACATCCAGAGTCCTGCCTAGCTTGCTACATCCCGGGTTCCCGGAGTCCTATTAGCCTAGTGCTACAGCTCGGATTCACACACTGCTGACCGACATGCTCGATGTGATTCATGTATGCCTGTCCCCATAGGTCAGTACTGCTTTGGGTTCACGACTAGCCATGTCGGCCCGGGTTCTCTGTCATATGGATATTAGTGACACTATCATATACATGAGACAAAAGGCGCAAACGGTCCCGAGCCATGGTAAGGCGACACCCGTGGGGATATCGTGCGTGAGGCCGCAAAGTGATATGAGGTGTTACCTGCTAGATCGATGTGACTTGGAATTGGGGTCCTGATAGGTACATTGTAAGATTTGAACTGAGGACCATGCATATGGGTAATTATTTCGAATTCGTGCCATATTAGGTTTGGAAAAGTTGACATTGACTCGATTTTTGTGCTATTTTGTAGGTCATGTGTTTGAATCCATCCAAAGTTTTCTCAGTACCATGGTGTTAATCATATACATATGAATTTGTATTAAAAAAGTAGCGTGGATACCGTGAAATGCAAAATCCATGTTAGAATTGGAGATTGCTATGTGACACACACTCTAATTCAAATAACTAATTATGTGACACACACTCTAAGCCACGTTAGCGTGGATACCATTTCGATTTTTTTTTCAAATAACTCCTCATTAATTAATTTATAGTATCTCATTTCGAATTACTAATTATTTGCAAGGAAAACACGAGTATGGTAATACATACAGATTCGTTTGGAAATGAAAGATGATTTGTTTGCATTCTCAAATGTAGGCGCACCATGCAGACCAGGGTCGTGTCGTGGTGGTCGCGTGTGCCGTACGGACGCTTAGCACCCAGCCACCCACCCCCTCCCCCCAAAACAAAGAACAACGACAAAATAAGTTTGCGCTTCCACGTTTCGGATTGAAATATTTGGCGGCCCCAATTCCAGCCCTGCAAAATCTCCCTTCTCCACAGTCCCCTTCCGCGCCCAGATTGCTCAAATCCTAATTTGCCGCCAATCCAAGCAAAGTTCGAATCACCTCTCATCTCATCTCTTTCCCCACCTTTGTGCCAGACGACGACGACGAAGACAACGGTCGTTCTTCACCACTGCACCAAAGCTACCTCATCTACGCCCTCGTCCACTGCACCGGGTGGTCCACCGACAATGTCGGCTGCCGCAACCGACGTTCCTCATAGACACCGACTTCCACCGCATCAGGTGCGCTTCACAGATGTCGTCTCCCAACTCACCGGGGCTACTTAACCGAGCACATCGTCGCACCTCCGCCCCCCAAGGCCGTTGGGGCTTCACCAACGGTCTCGTCCACCGCATCGTAGCGCTCCGCTGACACTCAAGATCTACATCCGTGCACGGCCAGCCAACGCCAGCGCATCACCCTCAACGGCTCTGAAGTGACCCGCACTCTAGCTAGGCGAGTATGCCCAAACGACGGCCCGAACTAGATATCCACACATCACTCCCTTGTGCACTATTCTGACGATGTTTGGATATCCTTTCACTACTCTCTTAGCTTACACGCCTATGCAACTCTGACTTTAACTCTTGTTTCTTCTGGAGATATCATCTGAAACAAGCAAAACCATATTTTAGCGAAGCATGAAAGTGCTATGGGATCTGGTACACATCCTGCACACCCGTATAACCTTGTAAGTATCTGTCTTCCGGTACAACAGCAAGGTCGATTCCTCTTATTTGATCAACTATTCATCGTCAAAAATGCAGAGGGGGATGCAAGGAGCACAAGGCCTGCACATCCAAGCAAGTGGTAACATGGACTTGTACATGGAACATCCCAAGTGCAAGCAGAGCTGCAGGGAGCATGTATAATGAGCTAGCGTAAGTCCCTGCATTTCATTTAATTTGGACTAGCCTGCGTATAACATTTGTGTGCAGTGGTGGATCCACGAATTCAAGTTACCAGGGGAGAACATTCAACTTAAAAATACGAAGGTACTTGCACTCCGAAAATCAACATAACTTGAGAAATGTGAAGCTACATGAACTTTGAAAACCAGCTAATGATCCAAAGTAGTTCAAATTATAAACCACTAAATGATGCAAGCACCAAAAAACACAAAATGAACATGGTGTACAAGGACTACCAACATGGTCTGTACCTGCTTGAATTATTCGTTCTCTGGCTGAAAATATCAAAGTGTAATTGCACCTATAACCAGTGTGCAAACTGCATATCAATATATCTATCCTGCACAAGTATGCCAATAGTTTGAAACAACAGATTAGAAAAGTATTTATGCTACGTTGTCATGATACGGGGACTTTCTGGTAGATGGCCTCGACGTTTCCTAAATCCATGAAGATGTACTATAATTTGCTTGTCATCAATGTCTGCAAATCTCTATGTCTCTCTCAACATAGCAGATCATCATTAGACACTAAATACTTCAATGGGAGCTTGCAAAATGCTTGCATTAGATCCCTCATTAGACACTATATGTTCATCACCAGGAGCATGTAAAATGTTTGCATCAAATCCTTCATTAGCAGTCTGTTCATTAGACACTTCAGGCTCAAGAATAACATGAGCTTGTATGTTTGCACCGGAAACTTGATTAGATACATCAGATTCAGTCAGTTCAGTATTGATTGGGGAAGTTATAAAATAAACAGAAATTGGTTTCATTTTCTCATTGATTCCCTACATACAAGCAGTTTCACAACACCGTCAGGTTAAACTATTAGCCAGAAATTGAATAGTTGAATTAGATATAATCAGGGATGTGATGTACCTGCTCTTTGCACATGCTGCTCTTGCAAGCTGCGACTGTCCGTTTGCGAAAGCTCGATGCCATCCCGTGCTGCTGCCGCTACCTCCCATGCAGACTACACTCAGGGATGGATCTTCATCTTCTTGTCCTTCCATTCGCTTGAAGCCCGGCGACCTCCCTCCAACGAGGGCGCGAGGAAGTGCTGTGTTGGTATGTCCAGCGGCGGCTAGGTTAGGAGCGAACCATACTGGATGCTGGAGGGAACGAATTGGGACTTTTCCTGCTGTCGATCGATATGAGAGGCGCTCGTTTGGGCCACGAGCCTGCTATAGGGCCTGCCTTGCACTTACGTTATTGGCCCATCCAAATTGAAACATTTTTCTTCATTTTTTACATTGCCTGCTCGTGCGTTGGGATGAACATAACTAGCCTGGGCCAACCTAGATGACTCAAACTAGGTGCACACTTTCCAGCCACCCGAGGTGGCCGCCCATACCAGCCCCTACGGTGGCGTCGCCCCTTTTGCGTGTATGATTGGGGTAGTGAAAAATATTCCAGTGGCGCTTTTGATTTACCCAGAGAATGGTTGAATTGCTTGTTTCTATGAACTGAGTTCACCAATAATGTGAAGGATGCCAGTCTTTTCATCCTATTGTAGATTGCTTAGATCTCGATATGCCAAATGTAATCGCATGAAATATACAGTAAAAGCCAGTGTGATGTGTGTGGCTACAACTAGTTTGACTACACGTCATATAACATATCAAGGACGCACCATCTTACCAGATTAACCATTCGACTTACCAATGCAATGTGTAAAGAAAGAAGTATTGGGACTGTGTATCCAAGCAATTGATGCCATGGACTCCTTCGTAGAACCTTGTAAGCGAAAAACAAGTTGCAGTGTGCCTGTACAAAGAGCTAGTGTAAGTTTAGTTACCTGCCTCTCAGAATTTTAGTTATCCACTTATTGCAAAATTGTTCAATTATGTTGCTTGGATTAATTTAGTTTTCTACTGATTACATAATGCCATAGCCTGTTAATCCTATTATAGACTGCGCCTATCTATGTGTTTGATACTTACTGTTAAGAATTACCTGTTTGCCTGAAATTAAATAGCTACTTAAGCACGTAGATAGCTGGTCATATGTACTTCTAGGGTGCAGCAGAATTCACGTGTAATTTACATTCTGATACCATGTTTGTTTAAATGGTTTGTTGTTATCACTTGTAGCACTAGTAATGTTTGCATGTTCATAGATAGACAACTGTCAAGTTTATATGAGGGACACCATCTTTTTAACTTATATATGTGTTGGAACCTTTTGCTTACATCAAAGAAATTTACAGATGTCTGTGTTGCTGGTAAACGGTACCGACTTGTTACTTTAATACGTTGCCAAGAACTTGTTAGTTTTACTAGTTCATGTGTAATTAAATATGTAGCCAAAACTGGTTAGTTTTACTAGTTTGATGTTAGTTTCTTATGGCTCTTGCAAAACTTTATTTATTGATTGCTAACATTCAAGTTTGCAGGATCCAACTGAAACTCCATTGGCACAACAGGTATGTTTTCAGAAACTACCTTGTTTACCTGGTTTGCTGCTGTAACTTGTTGTTGTAATCATCTTAACAACTTCAAGTTTTCAGGATCCAATTGGAAGTCCAATTGCACAGCAGGTACATTTTTCAAAAATATATTTATGTAACATGTTTGCTGTTGTAACTTGTTGCTCTAATCAAGTTACTGACTACTCAGCTTTTTAGGATCCAAGACAAACTCCAATGCCACAACAGGTTACTTTTGCAAAACTTGTTTGTTTAACTGCTTTGTTGCTGCAACCGGTTGCTCTAATCACGTTACTGGCTGCTCAACTTTTCAGGATCGAAGAGAAACTCCAATGCCACAATAGGTACCTTTTGCAGAACTTGTTTGTTTAACTGCTTTGCTGCTGCAACAACTGGTTACAATGATGTTAATAACTACTTTTCAGCATTCAATTGAAACTCTTTATTTCCTTGTTTGTTTAACTGGTTTGCTGTTATAACTCCCAATTGAGATGTTTTGCTAACTTCAACTTTCTGGAATCCAATCGGAACTTTAATGGCAAAACAAGTTAGGCCAAGATCAAAGAACGAGGTCCCCATGGATGTTGTATCATCCCACAGCAGTGGCATTGGCCCAATCGTGCATTATGAATTGCCAACTGCTGATGCTCTAGAGGCTAAACTAGTGGTAGAAAGAGATTCTGCTTCTACACTTAGAGATGAAGTTGACATGTTTAGGAAGCAAACAGCACAATCACAAGCAGTACTCAAGACAACCATTAAATATTTTGTGGATTTGAAAACAAAGCAAGTTGTGACTGACCGCATTGTTAAGGTCCTGAAGGAAAAAAGAAAATTAAATTCTCACTTGGAAATCATAGGTGAAATGTTCTTTCATCGTTGAATAACCTTTGTGCTGTTTGTTCATGTAATCGATCAAACCATTTGTTTTAGAGATCATGTAAAAATTGTTTTTTGGTTTGTAATTTTATTTGAGCACAAGTCTGTATTAATTGATAAGACTCGGAGACATTTCATTTTGATTGTTGTGCCAGACCTACAAATATGCCAATCGCGCTGAATGTGCATTCGGCAATAATAGTAGTATAGATGGACCATAAGTGGCACACATCGGAAAGGGCCAATATGTTGTACTAGCTTCGCTAAAAAAGGATGCTCTTCTAGTAAAAAAAGTACATCAGCCTGGCTTATGTATGTTAGTTGATATTATTGATCCATATACTCTATAAGTGTTTATATGTCTGTTAGTTTTGTACATTATTGGTTGATTGACCCGGTATTTGAATCTTGATACGTTGCTTGTGTACATATCTAAATGGGAGTACACATTATGATGCGTGTGACATTTGATTTGGACATAAAGTGTTCCAAATATTCGAATTCACCTTAAACTGGATTCTAGCTTCTGAATTCGAGTATCAGCATTTGTAAATCATATTCATATATGACAGTGGAATACATCTTCGTCATGCTTTCGAAGATATATAAAAACACATAGAATGATTTATAAAGATTCGTATAGGAATACAAAATGGATTCGAATTTAGTTGCCAGGGTAAATGTGGATGCTTATTGTCCCAAAATTCGAAAGAAGTGGCAAAATGTCCACTCCCACGTCGGCTGCCCGAAGCCAAGTGTTTGGGAGATGGAAATTACTATCTACCCCTTACACAGACAATCCATCGGCCCGATTTCCACTGCTCTCAATAGGGGTAGGTTAGTAACTTCAATTAGACATGACACGACCGCCTCTGAGCCCATTCCGACACGGTGAGCGCCAAACATGGGCGGAAAAACAGATTTGATTCAAGCTCGTCTGAAAGACCTCTGTTTCTCCCTCCATCTCCCCATTCATACACGGTGGGTGGCAAAACAAACTCGACTCGGCCGTAATCGATGTAGGCAAATATTTTCAATAGGGGCAGGTTTGTAACTTCACTCAGACGTGACACAACCTCCCTACCTGTCAGCCCCGTTCATAAACCATGGGTGCCAACCATGGGCGCCAAAACACCCTCTCCTCGCCCAAAATCGCTCTGGGCAAATATTTGCGAGATGCGAGATTACCGTCCTATCCCCAACCGACGAGACGTCCAAATTTTAAATGAGGGCTAAGTTTGTAACTTTTCCATATTTCAGACAGGCGCGTCCCAAAAACATGGTTCCCCGTACCTCTCCCTCCATTTTCCCATTCATACACCATCCACGCTAGAACACCATCCCCACACCAGCCTCTTCCATCCGCCACCCCATCCATCACCGCTGTCCTCCACCCCATCCATCGCCGTCGTCCTCCACCCCATCCATCGCCACCATCCTCCACCATGCCGGAGTGCCTACCAAGACCGCGTCGTCCACTGCTAGAGATGGTCGTTTCTCATCCACGGCGACGGACCAAGAGCCTTGCACCGCGTCCTCTCGCTTCATCGGCGCTGTCGTCCTCTTTGCCGGGGCCGCTCACAGGACCTTCTCTTCCACCGCAACGGGACTTATCCCCCAATGCACCCATCTACCATCGTAGATCTGCTTCAACGCCACCGACAACCATCGCACACCCGATGCCTACACGGCACCGCAAGAGAGGTGGTACTTGATATCTCCACAACTTTTTGATCTCAACCAGAATCGTAACTTGGTTACTATACTTTCTTTTCAGCTCTTAGAATTTAGTTCTTAGTTCAAAGCAAACAATGGATGCTAAATAGAATTTCCCCGGTTTACAGCTTTAAGTCTGCCATGGCACGGTCATAATAGGGTTTAATTGATCATGATTAGGGTTTAATTGATCATGTTGGTTCCGTGGTGGTTTCTTTAATAGAAATCGGAGGGAAACCCTCTTTTGCTCAAAAAATGCTTAGGGTTTTGATACGTCTCCAACGTATCTATAATTTTTGATTGCTCCATGCTATATTATCTACTGTTTTGGGCAATATTGGGCTTTATTTTCCACTTTTATATTATTTTTGGGACTAACCTATTAACCGGAGGCCCAGCCCAGATTTGCTGTTTTATGCCTATTTCAGTGTTTCAAAGAAAAGGAATATCAAACGGAGTCGAAACAGAACGAAATCAACTAGAGAAGTTATTTTTGGAAGGAAACCTACCAGATAGACTTGGACCATACATCAGAAGATGAAGGAGGAGCTCACGAGGGTAGGGGTGCGCCCACCCCCCTGGGGCGCGCCCCCCTGTCTCGTGCCCCCCCCCTTCAGTCCACCGACGTACTCCTTTCACCCATATATACCCACATATCCTAAAACTTCCAGAACAGACAATAGATCGGGAGTTCCGCCGCCAGAAGCCTCTGTAGCCAACCAAAACCAATCTAGACCCGTTCCGGCACCTTGCCGGAGGGGGAATCCCTCTCTGGTGGCCATCTTCATCATCCCGGTGCTCTCCATGATGAGGAGGGAGTAGTTCTCCCTCGGGGCTGAGGGTATGTACCAATAGCTATGTGTTTGATCTCTCTCTCTCTCTCGTGTTCTTGATTTGGCACGATCTTGATGTATCGCGAGCTTTGCTATTATAGTTGGATCTTATGTTTCTCCTCCCCCTCTACTCTCTTGTAATGAATTGAGTTTTCCCTTTGGAGTTATCTTATCGGATTGAGTCTTTAAAGATTTGAGAACACTTGATGTATGTCTTGCCGTGTGTATCTGTGGTGACAATGGGATACCACGTGATTCACTTGATGTATGTTTTGGTGATCAACTTGCGGGTTCCGCCATGAACCTATGCATAGGGGTTGGCACACGTTTTCGTCGTGATTCTCCGGTAGGAACTTTGGGGCACTCTTTGAGGTCCTTTGTGTTGGTTGAATAGATGAATCTGAGATTGTGTGATGCATATCGTATAATCATACCCACAGATACTTGAGGTGACATTGGAGTATCTAGGTGACATTAGGGTTTTGGTTGATTTGTGTCTTAACGTGTTATTCTAGTACGAACTCTAGGGCTATTTGTGACACTTATAGGAATAGCCCAATGGATTGATTGGAAAGAATAACTTTGAGGTGGTTTCGTAACCTACCATAATCTCTTCGTTCGTTCTCCGCTATTAGTGACTTTGGAGTGACTCTTTGTTGCATGTTGAGGGATAGTTATGTGATCCAATTATGTTATTATTGTTGAGGGAACTTGCACTAGCGAAAGTATGAACCCTAGGCCTTGTTTCAACGCATTGCAATACCGTTTACGCTCATTTTGATCATTCGTTACCTTGCTGTTTTTATTATTTCAGACTATAAATACCTTTATCTGCTATCCATATACCACTTGTTTCACCATCTCTTCGCCGAACTAGTGCACCTATACAATTTACCATTGTATTGGGTGTGTTGGGGACACAAGAGACTCTTTGTTATTTGGTTGCAGGGTTGCTTGAGAGAGACCATCTTCATCCTACGCCTCCTACAGATTGATAAACCTTAGTTCATCCACTTGAGGGAAATTTGCTACTGTCCTACAAACCTCTGCACTTGGAGGCCCAACAACGTCTACAAGAAGAAGGTTGTGTAGTAGACATCAAGCTCTTTTCTGGCGCCGTTGCCGGGGAGGTTAGCGCTTGAAGGTATATCTTTAGATCTTGCAATCGAGTCGTTTAGTTTCTTGTTTTATCACTAGTTTAGTTTATAAAAGAAAACTATAAAAAATGGAATTGAGTTTGTCTCATACGCTTCACCTTTTTAATATCTTTCGTGAGTATGATGGAAAGGATAATTGTGCTCAAGTGCTAGAAGAAGAAATCTATAAAATGTTTGGCACTAAATCTTTGAATGATGAGCATGATTGCAGTGTTGTTAGTATGAACTCCTTGAATATCCATAGTACTAATGATGATTGCACTAGTTATGATGAAAATGCCTCCTATAAACATGTCAATTTTTGTGGAGTGCATTGGGTTTGTAAGTACACACCAAATAGGGAAGATAGATATTGTAAGAGGCATAAGTACTTAGAAACTAAATGGTTGCAAGAAAGGCTAAATGTGAGTGCTGAAAATTTAAAATACCTTTACCATACTTGTGAACTTTGCAATGAACATGGTCATTTAAATATCAATTGCAAATTGTTTCATGATCGAATCGTGTCCAAAAATTGTGGTGACTTGATTTCCCTTGCACATTATAACGATCTTAGTTTGCTTTTGGGTTATGAAGAAATGAAACGTTGAACTAGGCATATTCCAGAATATAACCTTGAGAAATTCCTCGATATTGATCTATAAGAAATTTATATGTATTGTGCGGTGAATTGCATTGAAAATCCTTATATTGCCAATTACATAAAGAAAAGAAAATAAATAGAGGATGAAGAAAATACTAATGAAAGGGAAGATACTTCCCAATATCCTCCTATTATTTCTTATGATGAATCAGGTAACGAGGAGGAGCCTTCTATTCAACCAATCTCATTAATAAGGAGCTCCAAAAAGAGGATTGAACCCACACATGATGTGGTGAGGAAGAAGAAAAGAAAAAGGAAGAGATGTAAAAAGGTATCTCTCCCAAATAAAGTTGCTCCTATTATTGTTGTGCCTCATGAAAATGAAGATGATACACTTGATGATGATCTTGTTATGCCTATTGCTTGTTGTGATGATTATGATTGGGAAGATAATCATACTCCTTATGATCTTGAAAATCTTTTTGGCACTTGCTTGGAAGAATATTATAATTGCTATACCATTGGTGCTATCCATACTATTAATGATGAGAGTGATTATGCTTATGATACGAAAAGGCCCAAGCTTGGGGAAGCTATGTTTGATGAGGATGACATATTTGAGAATATATTTGCTGCAATTAATGTTTGTCCCAAGCTTGGGGATGCTATGTTTAATAATGGTGATATTTTTAGTCTTCCAAGTTTTGATATGCAAAGTTGTTATGATGATAGCATGCCTTCTACCTATGATGATTATATTGATGAAAGTGGATTTGGAGAGGTCATGACTTTATTTAGTGATGTATCCACTATTTCGGAAGAGGTTTCAATTGATTATGATGAGAACAAAGTTGCTACTTATGATGATTATGGTGATGAAACTTATGTTATAAAGAGTAGTGATGATTATATTTATAAAACTTGTCATGATTATGAGTACCCTTTCTATGAACATTACTCTTTTAATATGGAAACAATTTATAGTATTCAAGTCTCTTATGATACTCCCTCTATTCCTAATGAGAAGAATTTTGCTTATGTGGAGAGTAGTAAATTTTCTATGCTAGTAGATCATGAAAAGAATTCTTTAGGTGGTGTTTATATTGTTGAATTCATTCGTGATTCTACTGAAAATTATTATGAGAGAGGATCATATGCTTCTACATATTGCAATAATATCAAGTTTCCTCTCTATGTGCTTAAAGTTTTGAAGTTATGCTTGTTTTGCCTTCCTATGCTAGTTGATTATTGTTCCCATAAGTTATTTGCTCACAAAATCCCTATGCATATGAAGTGGGTTAGACTTAAATGTGGTAGTCATATTCTTCATTATGCTCTCTTTATGTTTCAATTCCTATCTTTTATGTGAGCATCATTAAAATCATCATGCCTAGCTAGGGGCGTTAAACGATAGCGCTTGTTGGGAGGCAACCCAATTTTATTTTACTTTCTTGCTTTTTGGTTCTGTTTAGTAATAAATAATCCATCTAACTTCTGTTTAGATGTGGTTTTGTGTTTTAATTAGTGTTTGTGCCAAGTAGAACCTTTGGGAAGACTTGGGGATAGTCTTGTTGATCATGCTGTAAAAAACAGAAACTTTAGCGCTCACGAGAATTGCTGCCATTTTTATTTGGAGAGTGCTATTTAGTTAATTCTTTTTGCAGATGATTAATAGATAAATTCCTCCGGTCCAGCAATTTATTTGAGAATTTTATGAGTTCCATAAGTATACGTTTGATCCAGATTACTACAGACTGTTCTGTTTTGACAGATTCTGTTTTCTATGTGTTGTTTGCTTATTTTGATGAATCTATGGCTAGTAAAATAGTTTATAAACCATAGAGAAGTTGGAATACAGTAGGTTTACCACCAATATAAACAAAGAATGAGTTTATTACAGTACCTTGAAGTGGTGATTTATTTTCTTATACTAACGGAGCTTACGAGTTTTCTGTTAAGTTTTGTGTTGTGAAGTTTTCAAGTTTTGGGTAAGGATTCGATGGACTATGGAATAAGGAGTGGCAAGAGCCTAAGCTTGGGGATGCCCGAGGCACCCCCAAGGTAATATTCAAGGGTAGCCAAGAGCCTACGCTTGGGGATGCCCCGGAAGGCATCCCCTCTTTCGTCTTCATTCATCGGTAACTTTACTTCGAGCTATATTTTTATCCGCCACATGATATGTGTTTTGCTTGGAGCGTCAATTTATTTTGTTAGGATTTGATTGATGTTATTTAGAACAATGTTTTTCATCTTTTATTTCAATAAAAGTGGCATTGATAGCCTTTACTATGCCTATTTTAGAAGTCCACATGTTGCTGTTTGAAAACAGAAAGTTTACCGCTGTTGCAATAATTCCCTAGAAAAGTCAGAATGTGATAAAATGTTGAAAACTTTTGCATATTAAGCTCTGATAAATTTATTACAGTGGGAATTTTCTTTTATAATTTTTGGATCTAGGTAAGTAAGGATGTTGCTGCATTCTTTACAGACTATCCTGTTTAGGCAGATTGCTGTTATGTTTGCATTGTTTGCATATGCTTGCTTCTTTAATGATTCTATTTGAGGATAGGACTATTAAATATTCAGAGGAATTTAGTATGCAATGTTGAATAATAATTTTAGTGATTTGCTACAGTAGAGTATGATAAGGTTTTTGCAATGGTTTATACTAACTTATCTCACGAGTCCTTGTTGAGTTTTGTGTGGATGAAGCTTTTGAGATTTAGGGAGACCTTGATATGAGAGGAATTAAGGAGACACAAAAGCTCAAGCTTGGGAATTCACAAGGCATCCCAATATAATATTTCAAGAAGTCTCAAGCATCTAATCTTGGGGATGCCCCGGTTGGCATCCCACCTTTCTTCTTCAACAACTATCGGTTAGTATCGGTTGATCCTAAGTTTTTGCTTCTTCACATGATGTTTGCTATTCTTAGATGTAATTTTATTTTCTTTAATTTTGCTTGATGTTTGAATAAAATACCAAGATCTGAAATTCTTAAATGTCAGAGAGTCTTCACATAGTTGCATAATTATTCAACTACTCATTGATCTTCACTTATATCTTTCGGAGTAGTTTGTCATTTGCTCTAGTGCTTCACTTATATCTTTTAGAGCATGGTGGTAGTTTTATTTTGAAGAAATAGATGAACTCTCATGCTTCACTTAGATTATTTTGAGAGTCTTAAATAGCATGGTAATTTTCTTAAAATCCTAATATGCTAGGTATTTAAGATTAGTAAAAACTTTCATATAGAGTATTGAATACTAAGAGAAGTTTGATGCTTGATGATTGTTTTGAGATATGGAGGTAATAATATCAAAGTCGTGCTAGTTGAGTAGTTGTGAATTTGAGAAATTCTTGTGTTGAAGTTTGCAAGTCCCGTAGCATGCACGTATGGTAAACTTTGTGTAACAAATTTGAAACATGAGGTGTTATTTGATTGTCTTCCTTATGAGTGGCGGTCGGGGACGAGCGATGGTCTTTTCCTACCAATCTATCCCCTTAGGAGCATGCGCGTAGTGCTGAGGTTTTTGATGACTTGTAGATTTTTGCAATAAGTATGTGAGTTCTTTATGAGTCCATGGATTATACGCACTCTCACCCTTCCATCCTTGCTAGCCTCTTCGGTACCGTGCATTGCCCTTCCTCACATTGAGAGTTGGCGCAACTTTCACCGGTACCATACACCCACCATATACCTTCCTCAAAACAGCCACCATACCTACCTATTATGGCATTTCCATAGCCATTCCGAGATATATTGCCATGCAACTCTCCACCGTTCCATTTACTATGACACGCTCCACCACTATCATATTGCTTTGCATGATCATGTAGTTGACATCGTATTTGTGGCAAGGCCACTGTTCATAATTCTTTCATACATGTCACTCATGCATCATTGCACATCCCGGTACACCGCCGGAGGGATTCATATAGAGTCATATCTTGTTCTAAGTATCGAGTTGTAATTCTCGAGTTGTAAGAAAAATAAAACTGTGGTGATCATCATTATTAGAGCATTGTCCCAGTGAGGAAAGGATGATGGAGACTATGATTCCCCCACAAGTCGGGATGAGACTCCGGACAAAAAATAAAAAAAAGAGAAAAAAAGAGAGGCCAAAGAAGCCCAAATAAAAAAAGGAGGCCATAAAAAAGAGAAGGCCTAAATAAAAAATAAAAAAATAAAAAATTGAGAGAAAAAGAGAGAAGGGACAATGCTACTATCCTTTTACCACACTTGTGCTTCAAAGTAGCACCATGATCTTCATGATAGAGAGTCTTCTATGTTGTCACTTTCATATACTAGTAGGAATCTTTCATTATAGAACTTGGCTTGTATAATCCAATGATGGGCTTCCTCAAAATGCCCTAGGTCTTCGTGAGCAAGCGAGTTGGATGCACACCCACTAGTTTCTTTTGTTGAGCTTTCATACACTTATAGCTCTAGTGCATCCGTTGCACGGCAATCCCTACTCACTCACATTGATATCTATTGATGGGCATCTCCATAGCCCGTTGATACGCCTAGTTCATGTGAGACTATCTTCTCCCTTTTTGTCTTCTCCACAACCACCATTCTATTCCACCTATAGTGCTATGTCCATGGCTCATGCTCATGTATTGCGTGAAGATTGAAAAAGTTTGAGAACATTAAAAGTATGAAACAATTGCTTGGCTTGTCATCGGGGTAGTGCATGATTTAAATATTTTGCGTGGTGAAGATAGAGCATAGCCAGAATATATGATTTTGTAGGGATAACTTTCTTTGGCCATGTTATTTTGAGAAGACATGATTGCTT
This sequence comes from Triticum dicoccoides, assembly GCF_002162155.2. Lineage (NCBI taxonomy): Eukaryota > Viridiplantae > Streptophyta > Magnoliopsida > Poales > Poaceae > Triticum > Triticum dicoccoides. The sequence continues at coordinate 342,003,682 of NC_041392.1, forward strand.
AGTTAGTATGCTTGAAGTATTATTATTTTTATTTCAATATGAAATTTTGTCTTGAATCTTTCAGATCTGAATATTCATACCAGAATTAAGAAGAATTACATTGAAATTATGCCAAGTAGCACTCCGCATCAAAAATTCTGTTTTTATCATTTACCTACGCGAGGACGAGGAGGAATTAAGCTTGGGGATGCTTGATACGTCTCCAATGGATCTATAATTTTTGATTGCTACATGCTATATTATCTACTGTTTTGGGCAATATTGGGCTTTATTTTCCACTTTTATATTATTTTTGGGACTAACCTATTAATCGGAGGCCCAGCCCAGATTTGCTGTTTTATGCCTATTTTAGTGTTTCGAAGAAAAGGAATATCAAACGGAGTCGAAACGGAATGAAATCAACTGGAGAAGTTATTTTTGGAAGGAAACCTACCGGATAGACTTGGAGCCTACGTCAGAAGATGAAGGAGGAGCTCACGAGGGTAGGGGGCGCGCCCACCCTCCTAGGGTGCGCCCCCCTGCCTCGTGGCCCCCCTTCAGTCCATCGACGTACTCCTTTCACCCATATATACCCACATATCCTAAAACTTCCAGAACAGACAATAGATCAGGAGTTCCGCCGCCAGAAGCCTCCGTAGCCACCAAAAACCAATCTAGACCCGTTCCGGCACCCTGCCGGAGGGGGAATCCCTCTCCGGTGGCCATCTTCATCATCCCGGTGCTCTCCATGACGAGGAGGGAGTAGTTCTCCCTCGGGGCTGAGGGTATGTACCAGTAGCTATGTGTTTGATCTCTCTGTCTCGTGTTCTTGATTTGGCACGATCTTGATGTATCGCAAGCTTTGCTATTATAGTTGGATCTTATGTTTCTCCTCCCCCTCTACTCTCTTGTAATGAATTGAGTTTTCCCTTTGGAGTTACCATAGCGGATTGAGTCTTTAAAGATTTGAGAACACTTGATGTATGTCTTGCCGTGTGTATCTGTGGTGACAATGGGATACCACGTGATTCACTTGATGTATGTTTTGGTGATCAACTTGCGGGTTCCGCCATGAACCTGTGCATAGGGGTTGGCACACGTTTTCGTCGTGATTCTCTGGTAGGAACTTTGGGGCACTCTTTGAGGTCCTTTGTGTTGGTTGAATAGATGAATCTGAGATTGTGTGATGCATATCGTATAATCATACCCAGAGATACTTTAGGTGACATTGGAGTATCTAGGTGACATTAGGGTTTTGGTTGATTTGTGTCTTAACGTGTTATTCTAGTACGAACTGTAGGGCTATTTGTGACACTTAAAGGAATAGCCCAATGGATTGATTGGAAAGAATAACTTTGAGGTGGTTTCGTACCCTACCATAATCTCTTCGTCCGTTCTCCGCTATTAGTGACTTTGGAGTGACTCTTTCTTGCATGTTGAGGGATAGTTATGTGATCCAATTATGTTATTATTGTTGAGGGAACTTGCACTAGCGAAAGTATGAACCCTAGGCCTTGTTTCAACGCATTGCAATACCATTTTACGCTCACTTTGATCATTCGTTACCTTGCTGTTTTTATTATTTCAGATTATAAATACCTGTATCTACTATCCATATACCACTTGTTTCACCATCTCTTCGCCGAACTAGTGCACATATACAATTTACCATTGTATTGGGTGTGTTGGGGACACAAGAGACTCTTTGTTATTTGGTTGCAGGGTTGCTTGAGAGAGACCATCTTCATCCTACGCCTCCTACGGATTGATAAACCTTAGGTCATCCACTTGAGGGAAATTTGCTACTGTCCTACAAACCTCTGCACTTGGAGGCCCAACAACGTCTACAAGAAGAAGGTTGTGTAGTAGACATTAGGTTTCCCCCTTTTATGATCACTATACGATCAGCATACGTGCTTCATGTCATAATAGCAATGCTCCACCCATCAAGCTAAACAAGCTTAGTTGTTCAAATACGAATCTAATATTATTAAAATAGAGTCATTTAATTGGTCAGCTAAATTTTCCTAATTTAGTTTCGAAAATGCATGTTCACCGCTCGGGTGTGTATCTCTACAGGGTGCCCACGATGGCCGTGGCCCACCCTGAGATTTTGGGTCGGCCCAGGCCCTGATCCCCCTCTGTTCTGCTGCGCACTTCCGATCTCTACTCGCCCCAGCCGTCTGCCTCACAGGCGACTTGCCGTCCACCGACGGCATGACTCTAGGAGGAGACGCCGGACTAATAGGAGGTCAGGAGCCACTTGCCCAACAGCGTCACCGCTGCCCGGGCGCGCCGCCGTGCCTACCTTCCCAGTCCGTTCAGGGCTCAGGCGTGCAGCACCCACTAATGCAACCCGATTTATCTTGAGATACATCCTCAACACTCAGCAGCCACTCCTCACCACCCATTTTCTAATTGATTCATTACTCATTAGGCAGGACTGTCATTAGGGTTTGTTGTGTGCTGAGTGCTACCTACACTTAATGGTTCAGATGTATTTCAGTAATCTTTAGTACCTGTAAAGTTCACAAGGTTTCAAAATTCCGGCCCTAGGAACATACACTAGTCATTTTGGATTGTTGGTCGTAGTGACATTGACCCAGATTACTACTGCAGGCCAGGTTTGTTGACAATTTTACTTGTCTTTCTTACTCATTCGATATGATATCCAATTATTCATGTCAATTAGTTGCAAACAATAAGTGGTAGACAAACTTCTTGATTCATATTTTGGACGGTCTCTTACTGCAGTTACAATTCTGCATACATGTCCTAGTAAGCTCACAAGTAAATGGTTGATTCACTACACCTATGCTTGCCTTGTCATATTTGTTGTCAATATTATTTTAGGGTGGACCACTCTGTTTCAAAATACTGGAACCGTAGACATGAGTGAATAGTATTTCACTGTGTGATCTCTTCCATCATGTGTGGGCAACGAGCACTGCATTGTATAGAAAGAAAGCGTCATTTCCAGCTTTTACATAGACTACGATCTTTTACATGGAATACAACAATCTGCCTACTTGCTTTGTGTCGCACTACTAGCACTCCACCCTTGAAGCTAAACATTATGCCACAATAATTCCTTAGCTTATTTGTTCAAATATGAATTTGATATGATTCTAATGTTCCTACTTCAGTTTTGAGTGTGTTTGCCTGTTATAGAGACATAAGAGGTTTGTATTTGTGTGTGTGGTCTGGTCAGCATGGTTGGGGGTGAACTTTGCATATGCAGGGGCTTATAGGGAGGCATTCTTCGAGTTGAATTTGCAATGCATTCCATAGATAATCTGACTACTTTTTATGTTTTCATGAATCGCAAATTCTGAACAGCGTCATAATGATTATGAGCTTGCGCGCATGAAAAGAATAAAGCAGAATAATGCCATGGCTGTCAAACTTGGTATTAAGGGACTGAAATCAAGTCTATATGCAATGCAATGCAAACGCTCTCCACCTATAGATTCATGCTCAGACTATGATCCTAACAGTGATTCTGAGCTAGAGGTAGACCTAAGTCAATGTAGCTCCCTAGTGGAGGAGTCAGAGGTAGATGCCCTATCTTATTCACCCATCAAGGTGTTTGCTCTAACTTTCCAAGGTTATATTGGTCGCACATATCTTGCAACTGATGCTTTGCATTGCTTCTACTTTGTTGCACTGCCATTAGCACAGTTTACACATCATGTATGTGAATACGCCATGCCTATCCATTTTAGTACATATTCCATCTATCATCATACCATATTTATCCATTCAAATGATGTTCTTGTGTATCAAATGTTTAAAAGGAAGAGGGTGATTGCTGATCGCGGAGGAGTACGAGCAAAGTATTTGGAAAAGGTAGTGACACCTGATAAATCAAATATCCCATTAGGTGTAGTTGCAATATCACCTGACCCACAAAAAAGACCCAACTCTAGCAGACTCTAAGCCCTACTACACTGGTCATTTCTGATGCCCCAACTCAGCAGACCCCAACTGCGGCAAATAGTATGATGATGCCAGTTGACATGGCACCAGCTCTACGACGCAAAACCCCCATTCCAGCAAAGAGTACACCAAATCCAGTTGCCAAATCCCTTTTCGAACCAGAGAGAGCCCCAATTGCAGCAAATAGGACCCCTGTTCCATTTCTTCCCAGTTTAGAAGATGGAGCTTATATTGTTGTCAGGAACTTTGTGCGCATCTTTCCTTCATAGAAAGATTATACCGCAGACACAGAACAATTTCCAGTCTTCCTCCGCAAGTTACGTGTAAGTAATGTACTAATGTTATTCATGGTAATTACTGCATATGTTTCTGCTGATAGAAAACACAAGATTTCAGTCTTTTAAATAGGCGAGGACCAAACTAGATTGTCAAGACAAGCAAGGGTTGGTTGCGCTTTTCAAGCACTCGTTGATGAAGTATCGTTCCTACCTGAGGCAAGCGCGCTTCGATGGCAAGCCTCTAAACGAAATTTCTGTAAAGTCTTCGGTGCTACATTTATCAGACAGTGACTGGAATAATCTTGTTACACATTGGTCTCGTCTGCAGCGTAAGGTACTGTCTATGATATCACATCACAATTTGAACTACATTTCTGCATTTGCCTTAACGTCTCACTTGTACGGAAACTGTTATCAGAAGAACATTCATTCTCAAGGGACCACAGAATCTCGCAACTATACTGCACAATGCATTGCTCTTGTGAGTACCTCTTGCCCTGTATGACCATACTTACTTTCATAGTTGTTTGATTATGTAGCATCACTGCACATGTTAGCCTCATTATCATCCATTTTGTGGACATTATAAGATCCGTATGGACTCTTACATAAATTTAGAATCAACCCAATGATTTTGAAGAGGTTTAGCTCTGCAGTCCTCTTGTAAGGACCGAACGTCGTCTATAACTGTACTTACATTAACAGCTAATCCCTCCGTCCCATAATATAAGGACATTTTGTATAGTACACCAGTGTTCAAAACACTCTTGTATTATAGGAAGAGGGATTGGTTCATTGTGTAGCATTCTGCATCTTATCTCCCTCACCCACCATTTACTAAAAAATATCATATCTATATTAATCTTACCAAAAAGTTGAATACACAGACAATGCCAATGCAGAAGTGTAGCCCATTGCTCTTGTCAGTACATTTTGTCCTGTAACGCTTGCACTTCTAGGGATTTGTAGTTGATTATGTAGCATCAATCTGTATCTTATCTTCATTATCCTCTATCCCTTCTAGTATTATCATATCTATAATTACTCTCTACAAAATGTAGAGTATAGGCAATGCTTATGAAGAAGATTTTGTGCTGAAATTCTTGAGTTATCCTTCCCTTGACATGGAGAAGGGCATTATAAAGCCGGTGTTAACTGTTAATGTAAGTCAGTCCTTCTAAAGCCTTTATCCTCAACTGCTGTTTAATTTGCTCATACTCCCTATCATTTACTGCTGTTTAGTTTGTTGTTTCCATCAAAATGCATGTTCGCAACAACCGTAAGTTCCAAGTTTTACTTGTAAAACCAAATTCCTTATTCATACCATGCACATTACACAATACTCCCTATATGTATGCTTATTTTGTGGATCTATAATCCAGTGGGTGGTGAAGCAGCCAACATTTGCACCTTGTCATCTCCTGTTTTATCTTACTGATGTGGCTGATGATATGAACAACATGCCATGCACATTAACCAAAATAGATACAATGATTGTATTTGCCCTTCATCTATGCTTGTTATGTTGACATGGTAATCCAGTAGTGTGGTGAAGCTCCCCGCATTATGAGCGATGCCAAATTATACTTTTGATATTTTGAACTTACTCTTTATTTTCTAATTTGAAATTGGATGGAATTGACAGCACAATTATCATCTTTGTTTATACACGTGCAAAACATGTCATCTCTCTGCTTGTTTCAGAGTGATATGCCTGATGGCATGCACAAGTTTGCTGAAGGCTGTGACACAAACCCAACATCTATTGCAGCAAAGAAGGCAAAACATCTTGAAGATAGCGAGACAACCCCAAAGTCTTGTCTTGATGCAGTGTTCAAGTTACTTGAGACTAGTAGTCAAACAAGCTCATAGAATTCGCTGTCTGAATCAGTTCGACTTCTTCAGTATCAAGTTCTAGTAGAAAGGCATTCTGCAACTCAACTTCGACTTGAAGTCCTATCTCTAAGAAAGATTGTGAAGAACACCATGAGAATCTCATTGCTAAACAGTTACACCTGGAAGCTATGACCGACATGCTAGGCCAGTCTCACAGCCTTGCTCAGCAGCTTGGGCAGCAGTTCCCGTGCAAGGCTAACCTTTCTTGAACTGCCTTGGAAGTGGTCTCGGTTCAGTATTATTTTGTTATGCTGCAATGGTGCCTAGTTTTTGTAATCTGCTTCTTCGTTGCGCTTTAAGATCACTTGTGGCGAACTTCGATGCCCAGTGGATGTAATATACCATAAATCCTTTATTGTATAGTGTAGGTTTATTCTAAGTTACTATGCCGTGATTTCTTTATTGTATAGAGTAGGTTTGTTCTTAATTCCTACTAGTTAATGCCATCATTCGCTATCTGGAAAAATTTGATGTACTCGACTGGGCCAAAACATTCACCTCTAATGGGCCTGGTTTTTAGCGGGCCACAATTGGGTCAGCCTACATCTTTCTTGGGCCCGAATGGCCATTGGGGCCTTCACACTTTGCGCCAGGCCCAGAACTTACTCTAGCCTATATTCGGCCCAAATTTTAGTTGGGCCTTTTATGGACCCAACGCTTAGTTTGGCCCATGTAGCGTTGGGCCATTAATAGGATGAATATTCTGGTGGCCTGTTACGGCCCAGAAGAAACCATGGGCCTTTAGCAGGCTGAAATACATGATGGGCCTCAATTTTCACTAGTCACCGACGGGCCTTCAGCAAGTGATAATCCCCAAGTGCAGGGAATCATCGTAGCAATTCCCAATGGTGGAAGTGATAAGTATGGAGTGTCAAACCCACAAGCAGCTAAAGGTAAGATCAATATTCTCTCAAGTCCTATCTGGCACTGATACGACTCTACGTACACCTAACGTTTGCTTCCAACTAGAAACGAGAAATAAAACTACGTTGTGGGTATGAAGAGGATAACTTTGCATGGTATCGGAGAGATAAAATATTAAAGTAGGGGCTGTTATCATAAAGTTAGAATATATTACTAAATATTTTAAATAGCGAGTGTGGAATAATGATGGGTCGATGTGCGGATTTATCCTAGGCAATCGTTAACAAGACCGGTAGTCGTCATTGCAATTTCATATGAGGGAGAGGCATAAGCTAAAATACTTTCTCTTCTTGGATCATATGCACTTATGACTGGAACTCTAGAAAGCATCCGCAACTACTAAATATCATTAAGGTAAAACCCAACCATAGCATTAAAGAATCAAGTCCCCTTTATCCCATACGCAACAACCCCCTTAGTCCGGTTTATGCTTCTGTCACTCAAGCAACCCACTATAAGCGAATCATGAACATATTGCAACACCCTACAGAGGGAATCCCTCACGCTTGCACGACAGCACCAAAATAAAACATACAACTCATACCAATCTAGATCATCAATCAACCCAAAGACAAAGGATATCTACTCAAAACATCATAGGATGGCAACACATCATTGGATCATAATATGTGGCATAAACCACCATGTTCAAGTAGGGATTACAGCGGGGTGTGGGAGAGTGGACCGCGTAAAAGAGATGAGGATGGTGATGTTGATGAAGACGATCACCGCAGCAATGATTCCCATCCCGATGGAACTCCGGCGCCACCGAGCGAGAGGAGGAGAGGTTCTCCCCCTTGTGCTTCCTCCTCCATGGCCTCCCCCCTGGATGGGGAGAGGTTCTCCCTCTAGATATTGTCTTTCATGGCGATGATGGCCCCTCCGGGATCCTCCTCCATGGCCTCTGGTGATGATGGCCCCCTCCGGCAGGGTGCCAGAGAGGGCCTAGATTGATTTCTCGTGGCTACAGAGGCTTGCGACGGAGGAACTTCCGATCTAGGTTATTTTCTGGAGGTTTGGATATTTATAGGAGAGGTTGGCATCGAGAGCAAGTCAGGGGGCCCCACGGGATGTCCACGAGGCACAGGAGCACGCCCTAGGGGGATGGGCTCGCCCTCCACCCTCGTGGGGCCCATGGGCCTCCCCTCCGGTAACTCTTCGTTCCAGTATTTTTTATATTTTCCTGAAAAATTCTCCGTTGATTTTCATCGCATTCCGAGAATTTTTATTTCTGCACAAAAACAACACCACGGTAGTTCTGCTGAAAACAACATCAGTCTGGGTTAGTTCTAATAAAATCATACCAAAATCATTTAAAACTATTGTAAACATGGCATGAATACTTCATAAATTATAGATACGTAGGAGACGTATCAGCATCCCCAAGCTTAATTCATGCTCGTCCTCGAGTAGGTAAATGGTAAAATAAATAATTTATGAAGTGTGAATGGTAGCAAGTGCATAAGTCTGATCAATGTTCCAATCACTTTTTCTAGCATCATTATATATCATAACAGTAGCTCAACTCATGAAACTTCTCATGATCAAGTAACAAGTTAATCACATGTTGAACTATAGATCATAAACTTTCTTGAAAACTAACAAACCATGCTCTTAGTCATCAAACAATTTCAATTCATTTTATTTCGGGAAGGGTCTACGTAAGAGCTTTGATTCAGCAAACTCCACGTACTCAACTATCATTTAATCTTTCAGAATTGCTAACACTCACGTGATATTTATGGGTTCAAAGTTTTAATCGGACACAGAGAAAGATAGGGGCTTAAAGTTTTGCCTCCCAATCTTTTACCTCAAGGGTAATGTCAACAATAATACTTTATGAAAACCTACGTACAAGTATATATATATATATATATATATATATATATATATATATATATATATATATATATATCCGGATCACTCCAACACAAAGTGCTTGCCAAAGGAAAAAGTGTAAAAAGGAAAGGTGAAAATCACCATGACTCTTGTATAAGGGTAGAAGGTAAAAGTAAAAGATAGGCCCTTCATAGAGGGAAGCAGAGGTTGTCATGCGCTTTTATGGTTGGATGCACAAAATCTTAATGCAAAAGAACGTCACTTTATATTGCCGCTTGTGATAAAGACCTTTATTATGCATTCTATCGCTTTTATTTCTTCCCTATCACAAGTTCATATAAAGCTTATTTTATTCACACTAATACATCATACATATTTAAAGAGCAATTTTTTATTGCATGCACCGATGATAACTTACTTGAAGGATCTTACTCAATCCATAGGTAGGTATGATGGACTCTCATGGCAAAACTGGGTTAAGGAATGTTTGGAAGCACAAGTAGTATCTCTACTTGGTGCAAATAATTTGGCTAGCATGAGAGGGAAAGGCAAGCTCAACATGTTGGATGATCCAAGACAATATAATGTTTCGGATATAGTAAAACATAACCCATTAAGTTGTCTTCCTTGTCCAACATCATCTTTTTAGCATGTCATATTTTAATGAGTTCTCACAATTACAAAAGATATCCAAGATAGTATATTTATATGTGAAATCTCTCTTCCTTCAATATTCTTTCATGAATTGTTCAAGTGACCAATTCTGTGTTTGCTAACTTTCAATAAGTTTACTACCTATACTTATTATGTGTGAAGTCATTACTCCTCATGTTATAAGAATATGAAATGTATATAAATTCAGATTTATGATATTCAATTCATTCAACCATTTACTCATAGGATATACGTGAAGCACGTGAGTAAATGACAAACTACTCCAAAAAGATATAAGTGAAGAACACTGAGTAGTCAAATAATTAACTAACCATGGGAGAATTCTTTTTCATTCAAGATTTCAGATCCAATGATTTTATTAAAACAGCAAGTAAAATTGAAAATATGCTCCAAGAAAAACACATATCATGTGAGGAATAAAAATATAGCTCCGAGTAAGGTATACCGAAAGTTTTGAAGACGAAAGATGGCATGCCTCCCAGGGCATCCCCAAGATTAGGCGCTTGAGTCTTCCTTGAATATTACCTTGGGGTGCCTTGGGCATCCCCAAGCTTTGGGTCTTTCCACTCCTTACTCTCCTCATATCGATATCTCACCCAAAGCTTGAAAACTTCAATCACACAAAACTTAATGGAACTTCGTGAGATAGGTTAGTATGATAAAGAGTAAACCATTCACTTTGGTACTGTCAAAGACAAGGTTCATAATTGTTCTCACACAATGCCTACTATACCATATCATTTCAACAATTTATATTGAGAAATATAAGCCGTAGAAACTAGAAAACAAGCAAACTATGCAATTAAAACATAATCTGTCAGAAATAGAACAATCCGTAATGATCTAAACAGCAACCATACTTCTGCTACTCCAAAAATTATGAAATAAATTGGTGGACGTGATGAATTTGTCTATTAATATTCTAAAAAAAGAATCAACTCAAACCCACTCTTCTGTAAAAAAAATGACAGCTAATCTCGTGAGCGCAAAGTTTCTGTTTTTTACAGCAAGATCACATTAACTTTCACCCAAGTCTTCCCAAAGGTCTTACTTGGCACTTCATTGAAACAAAAGTTGTAAGACATTATTACTACAGTATATTAATCATGTGAACACACAAAAAACAGTAAGGGTAAATATTGGGTTGTCTCCCAACAAGCGCTTTTCTTTAATGCCTTTTAGCTAGGCACAATGATTTCAATGATGCTCACATAAAAGATAAGAATTGAAACATAAAGAGAGCATAATGAAGAATATGACTAGCACATTTAAACCTAACCCACTTCCTATGCCTAGGGATTTTTTGAGCACACAATTTATAGGAACAAGGATCAACTGGCATAGGAAGGCAAAACAAGGATAACTTCAAAATTTTAAGCACATAGAGAGGAAACTTGATATTATTGCAACTCCTACAAGCGTATATTCCTCCCTCCTAATAATTTTTAGTAGCATCATGAATGAATTCAACAATATAACCATCACATAAAAGCATTCTTTTCATGATCTACAAGCATAGAATTTTTTCTACTCTCCACATAAGCAAAATTCTTCTCATTCGGAATAATGGGAGCAAACTCAACAGAATAACGGTCATGTGAGGCATAATCCAATTGAAAATTAAAATCATTATGGCAAGTTTCATGGTTAACATTATTATTTTTAGCATATATGTCATCACAATAATCATCACAGATAGCAGCTTTGTTCTCATAATCAATTGGAACCTCTTCCGAAATAGTGGAACCACTACTAACTAAAGTCGACATGCTTCCAAGTCCACTTTAGATGATAGCATTATTCATACTCCAAAAGATATAATTTAAGTTCATGGAGCATTCTACAATTAATATAGAGTAACCAATATCCAAGCTCAAAATATATAAGTGAAGCACACGAAGCATTCTATAAAACCATACTTAAAAGATTTAAGTGAAGCGCAAAGAGCATTCTATAAGGTCATACTCAAAAGATATAAGTGAAGCACATGAATCATTCTATAAATATATGAAGGGATATCTCATACTAGCATGGTTCTTAAAGAAAAATAAAAACACAAAGGACACAAATCATGTGAACAAAACGAAAACCGAGGTATACTGATAATTGTTGAAGAAGAAAGATGGGATGCCAACCGGGGCATCCCCAAGCTTAGATGCTTGAGTATCCTTGGATATTTACTTGGGGTGCCTTGTGCATCCCCAAGCTTGAGCTCTTGCCTCTCTTTATTCTTCTCACATCGGTAACTCCTTGGTCTTCAAACAATTCATCCACAAAAACTTAACAAAAACTTTGTGAGATCCGTTAGTATACTAAAGCAAATCACTACCTTCAGGTACTGTTGAAAATTCATCACAATTTCATATTATCACTTTATCTACTGTATTCCAACTTCACCATGGTTCATACCCTCCAATACTACCCATAGATTCATCAAAATAAGCGATCAACACATAGAAAACAAAATATGTCAAAAACAGGACAGTCTGTAGTAATATGGAGGTTTAGTAAACTTCTGTAACTCCAAAAAGTTCTAAAAAAATATGAAAATTTAAAACATTTGTACAGACGTAATGCTCCCAAAGTTTCAGACCCAATTAACTTTCCAGTAAAAAATGTAAATTCTCGCACTATAGCCAAAGTTTTTGTTTTTGTACTGCACATAGTAAACAAGCAATCTAATCATCCTAAAACCGAAGCTTGGCACATTATTTTTATAATACAATGGATATATACTAGGGGATAATTATTTTCATAGAGTCTTCCATGAATTTTTTTACATTTTTTCCATGAGCATGAACACGAGTGTTCAAGGTCGACCCTCACTTCTCCAATGCATAACCTTCCAATCACTTCTCTTATTGAAAAACTTTTTAGGTACGAGACGCAAGTAATTTTTTTCGTAATTTCATTCTTAATTTTTTTGTATATTTCACCCAAAACTAAATAGAAACAAAAAGGAAAAACAAAATCTACTTAGTGAAGAAAGCAAACAAGCACACACGAGAATATCAACCCCACGCTATTGCTTCCCGGCAACGGCGCCAGAGAAGAGCTTGATAATCCCCAAGTGCAGGGAATCATCGTAGCAATTCCCAATGGTGGAAGTGATAAGTATGGAGTGTTGAACCCACAAGGAGCTAAAGGTAATATCAATATTCTCTCAAGTCCTATCTGCCACTGATACAACTCTACGTACACCGAACATTTGCTTCCAACTAGAAACGAGAAATAATACTACGTTGTGGGTATGAAGAGGATAACTTTGCATGATATCGGAGAGATAAAATATAAAAGTAGGGGCTGTTATCATAAATTTAGAATATATTACTAAATATTATAAATAGCGAGTGTGGAATAATGATGGGTCAGTGTGCGGATTTATCCTAGGCAATCATTAACAAGACCGGTAGTCGTCATTAAAATTTCATATGAGGGAGAGGCATAAGCTAACATACTTTCTCTTCTTGGATCATATGCACTTATGATTGGAACTCTAGCAAGCATCTACAACTACTAAAGATCATTAAGGTAAAACCCAACCATAGCATTAAAGCATAGTCCCCTTTATCCCATAGTCAACAACCCCCTTACTCGGGTTTATGCTTCTGTCACTCAAGCAACCCATTATAAGCGAATCATAAACGTATTGCAACTCCCTACAGCGGGAATCCCTCACACTTGCGCGACATGGAGGGCACAATAGAACAGCACCAAAATAAAACATACAACTCATACTAATCTAGATCATCAATCAACCCAAAGACAAAGGATATCTAGTAAAAACATCATAGGATGGCAACACATCATTGGATCATAATATGTGGCATAAAGCACCATGTTCAAGTGGGGGAGTGGACCGCGTAAAAGAGATGAGGATGGTGATGATGATGGTGATGTTGATGAAGACGATCACTGTGGCGACGATTCCCCTCCTGATGACACTCCGACGCCACCAAGAGAGAGGAGGAGAGATTCCCCCCCTTGTGCTTCCTCCTCCATGGCCTCCCCCTGGATGGGGAGAGGTTCTCCCTCTGGATCTTGGCTTTCATGGCGATGATGGACCATCTGAGATCCTCCTCCATGGCCTCCAGTGACCCCTCCGGCAGGGTGCTAGAGAGGGCCTAGATTGATTTCTCGTGGCTACAGAGGCTTGCGGCGGCGGAACTTCTGATCTAGGTTATATTCTAGAGGTTTGGGTATTTATAGGAGAGGTTGTCATCGAGAACAAGTCAGGGGGCTCCACGGGAAGTCCACAAGGCACAAGGGCATGCCCTAGGGGGTGAGCGCGCCCTCCGCCCTCGTGGGGCCCACGGTCCTCCCCTCCTGTAACTCTTTCTTCCAGTATTTTTTATATTTTCCAGAAAAATGATTTTCATCGCATTCCGAGAACTTTTATTTCTGCACAAAAACAACACCACGGTAGTTCTGCTGAAAACAGCGTCAGTCCGGGTTAGTTCTAATCAAATCATACAAAAATCATATAAAACTATTGTAAACATGGCATGAATACTTCATAAATTATAGATACGTTAGAGACGTATCAGCGGGCTGAAAGGTAGACCGGGCCTTTTTTTAGCCCATTTATATGACAGGCCGTTACCAGGCCGAAACATATTTCAGGCCTTAGTTGGCTCACTGATATCATGGGCCTTTAAGAGGCCGAAAGCTTAGTAAGGCATCATCGGGCCGAATTATACGACAGGCCTTTAATAGGCCCAAAGTCATATTGGATTGAACTGTTGCCACCTTTATCACGGGCCGTTAGTGGGCAAGATGTCGCATCGGGCCATATAAGGCCTATGGACAGCACGGGCCATTCCTCGGCCGAAAGACACACCGGGCTGAAATGGGCCCATGTCTACATCAGGCTTCTAACAAGACGAAAGTCACTGGGCCGTAATTGGGCCCAAATATTCAGCGAACAATTAACAGGCCAGATCCGGCTTCAGGCCGTAAATGGGCCTTATTAAACAGGCCATTACTGGGTTGGCCCACTAGTACCTGGGTAAGTACTACGGGCCTTTGACTGGGCTAGCCTTTTTAACCTATATGGGCCTTTGATGGGTCGTGCCACGTGTCGATGTATCATAGGCGCGTCATGTCCAATGAATGGATGGCATCTGTACCAATAGTGAGCCAACGCGTGTTTCCTCCGGCCAATGACAATTTTACATGTGGAAAATCCTCATTGGTCCGGGCTGTTAACAGGTTATCGGATCCAAAACCTGACCTGATAACTTAACGGCAACCCATTACGGTGGATGCCATGTGTCGGTCACCCTTGACGAAAGCATTTCTATGATGCGCGATTTATTGCCATGGAAGTGGACACTTCCGTGATGATAATTTTGGTAATGTCATGGAACACTTCTACGACATCACAGGTATGACTATCTTGATTCTGCCATAAAATCGTCATGCATGTACATGCATGATAGAAAACATGACCTACTGTGACAAACACGTATCATCACAGAAGTGTCTTTTTTTGTAGTGATTGCTGCTCGGTATCGAGCACCGGCAGCCCCGTGAGATCGAATAAAAGATAAAATGCAGCGGTGAGTGCGGAACCTCCTTGGTGGCGCCAAGTAGGCCTCTGCTTCATCGGAGAAATTGGTGAGGGTGATGTGGTTCCGGTGGGGCAGGTCAAGAAGGTGTTGTGGGGATGGAGGTGGCGTGACAGACGAGGCGAACGTCGAGGCAGCTCCTTGGAGGTGGAGGACAGGGCGGCTGATCTAGTGAGACGATGAGATCGACGATGGATCCTCATCCGGTGCGGTGGATGAGGGACGTCGAGCTGTTGCTATGGACGACGTCGTTGGGGAAAGTCTCTAGCTAGGCGGCGGTCGGGAGGCCGATGGAGGACCGTGGGGTTTCGCGGGTTTTGGTGGCCTTAGTGTACGAATGGGGGCGAAGGGGAAGGTAGGGGGAGCCATGGATTAGGGACACGCTTGTCCGAAATGTGGGGTAAGTTATGAATGTACCCCCATCGGTTTTGACCGCGCGACGTCGAGGCGACATTTCCGGCTGTGGGGTAGAAGGGGGATTTTGCGTGTCTGTGCTGGAGGACTAATTTAGGATGAGGAGGGAGTTTTTGCGCGTGTCAAAATTTCTAGATAACAAGGTGCGGTGCAGGCTGAAGAAGTGAGAGTTGATACGTCTCTGTCGTATCTACTTTTCCAAACACTTTTGCCCTTGTTTTGGACTCTAACTTGCATGATTTGAATGAAACTAACCCGGACTGACGCTATTTTCAGCAGAATTACCATGGTGTTATTTATGTGCAGAAACAAAAGTTCTCGGAATGACCTTAAACTTCACGGAGCATGGAAAATATAAAAAATACCTGCAAAAGATGAAGGCCAGGGGGCCCACCAACTATCCACGAGGGTGGGGGGCGCGCCCCCTACCTCGTGGGCCCCCTGGAGCTCCTCCGACTCCAACTCCAACTCTATATATTGTGTTTCGGGGAGAAAAAATCAGAGAGAAGAATTCATCGTGTTTTACGATACGGAGCCGCCGCCAAGCCCTAAAACCTCTCGGGAGGGCTGATCTGGAGTCCGTTCGGGGCTCTGAAGAGGGGAATCCGTCGCCATCGTCATCATCAACCATCCTCCATCACCAATTTCATGATGCTCACCGCCGTGCATGAGTAATTCCATCGTAGGCTTGCTGGATGGTGATGGGTTGGATGGGATCTATCATGTAATCGAGTTAGTTTTGTTAGGGTTTGATCCCTAGTATCCACTATGTTCTGAGGTTGATGTTGCTATGACTTTGCTATGCTTAATGCTTGTCACTAGGGCCCGAGTGCCATGATTTCAGATCTGAACCTATTATGTTTTCATCAATATACGAGAGTTCTTGATCCTATCTTGCAAGTCTATAGTCAACTACTATGTGTTATGATCCATTAACCCCGAAGTGACAATAATCAGGATACTTACCGGTGATGACCGTAGTTTGAGGAGTTCATGTATTCACTATGTACTAATGCTTTGTTCCGGTACTCTATTAAAAGGAGGCCTTAATATCCCTTAGTTTCTGTAAGGACCCCACTGCCACGGGAGGGTAGGACAAAAGATGTCATGCAAGTTCTTTTCCATAAGCACGTATGACTATATTCGGAATACATGCCTACATTACATTGATGAACTGGAGCTAGTTCTGTGTCACCCTAGGTTATGACTGTTAAATGATGAACTGCATCCGGCATAATTCTCCATCACCGATCCATTGCCTACGAGCTTTCCATATATTGTTCTACGCTTATTTACTTTCCCGTTGCTATTGCTATCATCACTAAAAAATACCAAAAACATTACTTCTACTACTGTTACCTTTTGCTACCATTACCACTACTATCATATTACTTTGCTACTAAATACTTTGCTGCAGATACTAAGTTTCCAGGTGTGGTTGAATTGACAACTCAGCTGCTAATACTTGAGAGTATTCTTTGGCTCCCCTTGTGTCAAATCAATAAATTTGGGTTGAATACTTTACCCTTGAAAACTGTTGTGATCCCCTATACTTGTGGGTTATCAAGACTATTTTCTGGCACCGTTGCCGGGGAGCATAGCTCTATTGTTTGAGTCACTTGGGATGTATATCTTCTTATCATTATGAAGAACTTAAGGGATCCAAAAACCAAGATCTATCCGTCAACTACGAGGGGAGATAAGGAACTGCCATCTAGCTCTGCACTTGATTCACCTTCTGTTATGAGTAAGCTTGCGACACCTAAACCTGCTTCTGCTATTCGTTCTGATATGTTATTGATGATGCTACTTCTGCTATGCATGATACTTATGATGAAACTACTTCTATGCTTGATAGTACTGTGCCACTTAGTGAATTTCTTGATGAACAACTTGCTAGGGCAAGAGAGATTGAAAATATTGAATCTGATAATACTGATGAAATTGATGTTGAAGACTTGCCTGTTATTCCTGAGGGTTATGTTTTTGATAAAGAAGCTTCTTTAGCTATTTTAGCTTGCAAAGATAGATACGAACTCAAGAGGTTATTAGCTAAATGGAATCAGCAATCTCTAAATGCTAGAATGAAACCTAACCCTGCTTTTGCTACTTCACCTATCTGTGTTACTGATAAGGATTATGATTCTCTGTTGATCCTGATATAATTACTTTGGTTGAATCTGATCCTTTTCATGGCTATGAGTCTGAAACTGTTGTGGCACATCTTACTAAATTAAATGATATTGCCACCCTGTTCACTAAAGATGAGAGAACTTGCTACTTTTATATCCTTAAAATATTTCCGTTCTCATTAAAGGGTGATGCTAAGATATGGTTTAATTCTCTTGATCCTAGTTGTGTGCGTAGTCCTTAGGATATGATTTATTACTTCTCTGCTAAATATTTCCCTGCTCATAAGAAACAAGCTGCTTTAAGGGATATATATAATTTTGTGCAAATTGAAGAAGAGAGTCTCCCATAAGCTTGGGGGGGGGCTTCTCCAATTATTTAGTGCTTTGCCTGATCATCCCCTTAAGAAAAATGAAATACTTGATATCTTTTATAATGGACTAACCGATGCCTCCAAAGATTACCTGGATAGTTGAGCTGGTTCTGTTTTCAGGGAAAGAACACCGGGTGAAGCTGAAATTCTATTGAATAATATGCTGACAAATGAAAATAATTGGACACGTCCTGAGCCTATTCCTAAACCAACTCCGAAGAAGAGGGGTATTCTATTTCTCAGTCCTGAAGATATGTAAGAGGCAAAGAAATCTATGAAAGAAAAAGGTATTAAAGCTGAAGATGTTAAGAATTTACCTCCTATTGAAGAAATACATGGTCTTAATTTACCGCCTGTTGAAGAAACATATGGGCTTAATCCTTTACCTATTGAAGAAACTCATGGTCTTGATAACCCGACACATGTAGTAAAGGTAAATTCTCTCTATAGATATGATAAAGCTGAAATCCCATTTACTAAGTTTGCTAGCCCATGCTTAGATGAGTTTGATAAATTTATGGTTAAGCAAGAAGATTTTAATTCTTATTTTGGTAGACAATTGAAATACAATTCAAATATGCTTGAATACTTGGGTGATTATATGGCTAATGTCAAAGGTGAACTTAAACTTATTAGTAAACATGCTTCTATTGTTACCACTCAAGTAGAACAAGTACTTAAAGCTCAAAATGATTTGCTCAACGAATTGAATAGTAAGAATAATGATAACGATGTTAGAGTTATGACTAGAGGTGGTAAAATGACTCAGGAACCTTTGTATCCTGAAGGCCACCCTAAGAGAATTGAGCAAGATTCTCAGAGAAATAATATAGATGCACCTATTCCTTCTAAAAGGAAGAAAAAATGATAGGACTTTGCATGCTTCTAGTGAACCTATTACTGAAACACCTGAGAATCCAAATGATATTTCTATTTCTGATGCTGAAACACAATCTGGTAATGAACCTGAAACTAGTGATAATGTTAATGATAATGTTCATGATGATGCTCAACCTAGCAATGATAATGATGTAGAAATTGAACCTGCTATTGATCTTGATAACCCACAATCAAAGAATCAATGTTAAGATAAGAAAGACTTTGTTGCTAGAATATATGGTAAAGAAAGAGAACCATGGGTTCATAAACCCATGCCTTTTCCTCCCAAACAATCCAAGAAAAAGGATGATGAGGATTTTGAGCACTTTGCTGAAATGATTAGACCTATCTTTTTGCATATGCGATTAACTGATATGCTCAAAATGAATCCTTATGCTAAGTATATGAAAGATATTGTTACAAATAAGAGAAAGACACCGAAGCTGAAATTTCTACCATGCTTTCTAATTATACTTTTAAGGGTGGAATACCAAAGAAACTTGGAGATCCCGGTGTACCAACTATACCATGCTCCATTAAGAGAAACTATCTTAAAACTGCTTTATGTGATCTTGGAGCCGGTGTTAGTGTTATGCCTCTCTCTTTATATTGTAGACTTGATTTGAATAAGTTGACACCTACTGAAATATCTTTGCAAATGGCTGATAAATCAACTGCTATACCTGTCGGTATTTGTGAGGATGTGCCTGTTGTAGTTGCAAACGTTACTATTTTAACGGACTTGTTATTCTTGATATCCCCGAGGACGATAGTATGTCTATTATTCTTGGAAGACCCTTTTTGAATACTGCAGGGGCTGTTATTGATTGCACTAAAGGCAATGTCAATTTTCATGTTAATGGTAATGAGCACATGGTACACTTTCAGAGGAAACAACCTCAAGTTCATAGTATCAACTCTATTGGAAAAATTCCACCGATTATATTTGGAGGTTTTGAATTTCCTCTTCCTACTGTCAAGAAGAAATATGATATTCTTATTATTGGGGATGTGCATATCCCCGTTGAGGTAACATAGTGTTATTCGAAATTTCTCCGGTTCCATGTTATTCGGAATGAGTTCGTTAACAAGACTTGATCAACCTTGTTAGTGGATTCCTTTTGATGATCATGAGATGGATTACTTTTACTTTCTGTTATTTATATTAAATAAAATAAAAATAGTATTTTTCTGTCTGTTATCTGAATTATCCATGCAATATAAAAATACCCTGAAAATAAAAGTTCTCCAAATGCCCTGAAATTTAAATATGATTTTTTCTAGAATATTTGAGAATATTTGGCACTGACAACACAGCAGGGGGGTCATCCACCTGGCCACGAGGGTGGAGGGCGCGCCCTACCCCCCTGGGCGCGCCCTCCTGCCTCGTGGGCCCATGGTGGCCCTCCTCCACTTATCCTTTCACGCACACACTCCTTCCTCCCACAAACACGAACAACCAGCTCAAACCCGAGTCCAAGCTCGTTTTGCTGCCATTTTCGATCTCGTTGCTCAAAGCACCTCTCACAAAACTGCTTGGGGAGATTGTTCCTTGGCATGTGACTCCTCCATTAGTCCAATTAGTTTTTGTTCTAGTGCTTTATTCATTGCAAATTTGTGCTGCCTAGGTGACCATGTTCTTGAGCTTGCATGTCAAATTTATATGGTTCCAAGTAGTTTTGATGCATGATATAGGCTCTAGGCACTTGTATGAGTAGTTGCTATCAATATTATTGAGTTTGCTTTACTTTTATTTTGAACTTACTAAAAATTTCAGAATTTTTCAGAAAATGATGAAGAGACTTTTGAGGGGCTCATCGAGCCGAAGCTCGAAGGAAAAGGCACAGAAACCTAAGTATAATATGCCTCGCACCACGGAGGTTCGGTCATGTGAATGGCCTTCCGATGATTTCTTGAGAGCAGCCGGGATTTATGAAGATTTTTATGAATTGGCTAAGAATGCAGGCCTCACTGCTTTCCTCCACGACCAACGCGATCAGTATCTCTTACTCACAAATATCTTTGTGCAAAACTTTCATTTCCATTCTAGGAGCTCACCACCAACGGTAGAGTTTCATTTATATGATGAGCATAAGGAGACGTCACTTTATGATTTTTGTCGGGTTTGTTTAGTCCCTTTCGAGGGCAAGACAGAGGAACCACATCTCGAGGATGTAGATGGGTTTATTAATACTATCACTGTAGGGGAAACAAGGAAGGTTTCCGATGCATGAATCACTAGCATACATTTTCCCGTTTTACGCTATTTTGCATTATTTTCTAGTCGTTGTTTAATTGGCCGCGGAAACTGTGGAAATCTTAGTGTACCTGATATTATTATTTTGCTCCATGGTTTATTCGGTGATAACTCTGTTAGTATGGGCGGCATTATTGCTAAACGGTTAAGTCTGAACCGTACAAAGGGCCCATCTTTGGAGGCATCTATGCTTCACGCCTAGCTGCACATTTTAACATACCTATTAGGCATTATGAGAAGGAAGAAAAAGTGATGCCTCGTGTTTATTTAGATTATAAGAGTATGGTGGCACATGATTTTGTTGTTAAGAATAGGGAAGGAGAGCTTAAATACAAATTGTTCTTTGATAAACATCATCTTGAGACTATTACCCTGCCTGCTCCTTCCTTGTTTAATTTATCTGCAGGCCAGTACCTTGTTCTGTTGGAGGCTATTCACACCTATAGGAACCCTACATCAGCCACAGAGCCAGGGCCGGAACCACAAGTTGATCCTTCACGACAGTCTAATTACCAGTGGGATCCGGAGATGATTGCCAACCAGTGGCAATCAGAGTCTTCTTCTTCTTTGCAGTACGACCCCAACTACTATTATGGATATCTGCCAGGCCAGCCATGGCCATAGACCAACTTAGGCCAAAATCCTAAGCTTGGGGGAGTACATATTTCTCACCGACATTACATTTATGTTCACACACTCATTGCTAGATGTCGGTGCTCATACTTTTTCATTTTATCATCCATGCTACTTTATTTCCTTTTTATGCTTTCTTCTTGTGTGTTTAATAAACCTTAAGAAAAACCAAAAAAAATAGTTGTAGCTTTTAATTAGTTTACTTTCCATGCTTGTAGTAATAATTAAAAAGAAAACCCAAAAAGATTTCCTATTCTTCTTTTGCTTGTTGGGAGCTCTCCCGTATAAATAGTTTTATTTCTTTTATTTTCTTTGGGGGTCGATAGGAGAAGACCATAATTAAATTGTTGAAGTGGCACTTATAAGCATAATTGTTGATCTGACAAAGAGCCCATATGCCTTGTCTTCTCCTGTTTATTGAATGCTTGCAGATTCCAGCTTAGTCCAATGCATGTGCACTATTATTATTATCCACATCGTTCAGTCATGCAAGTGAAAGGCAATAATGATGATTATATGATGGACTGATTGAGATGAGAAAAGCTGGTATGAACTCAACCTATTTTGTTTTTGTAAATATGATTAGTTCATCGTTCCTGATTCAGCCTACTATGAAACATGTTTGCAATAACAACTAGAGATCATAATTCTTGTGCCACGCTTGCTTAGCTAGGAGCTTATAATGGTTTACCTTGCGTGCCAACATGCTATTGAAATGGTTGTGATGTGGTATGATAGGGTGGTATCCTCCTCTAAATGATTTAGGTGACTTGACTTTGCGCATGTTCACGCATGTAGTTGAAACAAAATCAACATAGCCTTCACGATATTTATGTTCATGGTGGATCATATCCTACTCATGCTTGCATTCGGTGTTGATTAATTTTAATGCATGTTCATGACTGTTGTCGCTCTCTAGCTGGTCGCTTCCCAGTCTTTTGCTAGCCTTCACCTGTACTAAGCGGGAATACTGCTTGTGCATCCAATCCCTTAAACCCCAAAGTTATTCCATATGATTCCACCATACCTACCTATATACGGTACCTACCTGCCGTTCCAAGTAAATTTGTATGTGCCAAACTCTAAACCTTCAAATAAATATCATGTTTTGTATGCTCGAATAGCTCATGTATCAACTAGGGCTGTCTGTATCTTCCATGTTAGGCGGGTTATTCTCAAGAGGAGTGGACTCCGCTCCTCACTCACATGAAAGTGGCTGGTCACCGGGATGCCCAGTCACATGCTTTATGCAAATCAAATCAAAATAATTGCAAACAAAACTCCCCCTGGGACTCTTGTTAGTTGGAGGCACTTGTTGTTTCGAGCAAGCCATGGATTGATGCTTGTTGGTGGAAGGGGGAGTATAAACTTTACCATTCTGTTTGGGAACCGCCTATAATGTGTGTAGCATGGAAGATATCGCCATTCTCTTGGTTGTTATGTTGACAATGAAAGTATACCGCTCAAAATATTATTCATCTCTGTTTCAAAACTGAGCTCTGGCACCTCTACAAATCCCTACTTCCCTCTGCGAAGGGCCTATATATTTACTTTTATGTTGAGTCATCATCCTCTTATTAAAAAGCACCAGTTGGAGAGCACTTCTGTCATTTGCATTCATTATTGTTAGTTTACATTGAGTATGACTTGACTGGATCTCTTTTATCATGAATTACAATGTCTTGTCAGTCCTTGGTCTTTAAAGGTGCTCTGCATTTATGTTTTGCGGTCTCAGAAAGGGCTAGCGAGATACCATCTTGTTATATCATATTATGATTGTTTTGAGAAAGTGTTGTCATTCGAGATTTATTATTATAGCTCGCTAGTTGATTATGTCATTGATATGAGTAAACTTGAGACCTAAGCATTATTGTGAATGTGGTTAGTTATAATATTTGCTGAAAACTTGAATGCTGGCTTTACATATTTACAACAACAAGAGCAAACAGAGTTTGTAAAAGTTTTTCTTTATCACTTTCAATTTATCAACTGAATTGCTTGAGGACAAGCAAAGGTTTAAGCTTGGGGGAGTTGATACGTCTTCATCGTATCTACTTTTCCAAACACTTTTGCCCTTGTTTTGGACTCCAACTTGCATGATTTGAATGAAACTAACCCGGACTGACGCTGTTTTCAGCAGAATTACTATGGTGTTATTTATGTGCAGAAACAAAAGTTCTCGGAATGACCTGAAACTTCACGGAGCAACTTTTTGGAAAATATAAAAAATACTTACAAAAGATGAAGGCCAGGGGGTCCACCACCTGTCCACGAGGGTGCGGGGCGCGCCCGCCCCCCTAGGGTGCGCCCCTACCTCGTGGGCCCCCTGGAACTCCTCCGACTCCAACTCCAACTCTATATATTGTGTTTCGGGGTGAAAAAATCATAGAGAAGAATTCATCGCATTTTACAATACGGAGCCGCCGCCAAGCCGTAAAACCTCTCGGGAGGGCTGATCTAGAGTCCGTTCGGGGCTCCAGGGAGGGGAATCCGTCGCCATCATCATCATCAACCATCCTCCATCACCAATTTCATGATGCTCACCATCGTGCATGAGTAATTCCATCGTAGGCTTGCTGGACGGTGATGGGTTGGATGGGATATATCATGTAATCGAGTTAGTTTTGTTAGGGTTTGATCCCTAGTATCCACTATGTTCTGAGATTGATGTTGCTATGACTTTTCTATGCTTAATGCTTGTCACTAGGGCCCGAGTGCCATGATTTCAGACCTGAACCTATTATGTTTTCATCAATATATGAGAGTTCTTGATCCTATCTTGCAAGTCTATAGTCACCTATTATGTGTTATGATCCGTTAACCCCGAAGTGACAATAATCGGGATACTTACCGGTGATGACCGTAGTTTGAGGAGTTCATGTATTCACTATGTGCTAATGCTTTGTTCTGGTACTCTATTAAAAGGAGGCCTTAATATCCCTTAGTTTCCGTAAGGACCCCGCTGCCATGGGAGGGTAGGACAAAAGATGTCATGCGAGTTCTTTTCCATAAGCACGTATGACTATATTTGGAATACATGCCTACATTACATTGATGAACTGGAGCTAGTTATGTGTCACCCTAGGTTATGACTGTTACATGATGAACCGCATCTGGCATAATTCTCCATCACTGATCCATTGCCTACGAGCTTTCCATATATTGTTCTTCAATTATTTACTTTCCCGTTGCTATTTCTATCATCACTACAAAATACCAAAAACATTACTTTTACTACTGTTACCTTTTGCTACCATTACCACTACTATTATATTACTTTGCTACTAAATACTTTGTTGCGGATACTAAGTTTCCAGGTGTGGTTGAATTGACAACTCAGCTGCTAATACTTGAGAGTATTCTTTGGCTCCCCCTGTGTCGAATCAATAAAATTTGGGTTGAATACTTTACCCTCAAAAACTGTTGTGATCCCCTATACTTGTGGGTTATCAAGAGTTTCACAGCAGAAGAGACAAAAGATACTCGAGCTTGAGAATTTCAGGATAACAAGACGCGTATTCCATGTTCAGCAGAACAAACTTAACGTGTTCAAAAAACAATTCATAGAAGACACAAGAGAGTCATGTCCTCTTTTACTATATTGCTATAAATGCCATTGTAAAAACTACAAGAAAAATATAAAAAAAATCAGGAGAACAAGATTAGCATGTATAGTACCAAATCAATTTGCACTTCCCTCAACAACAACAAAAAAAAATCAATTCCGACCACAAGAAAGAGTCATGTGCTTTTTTATATCATTACAAATGCCATGATCTCGAATTCAATTTTTGAATCCACGTTATGTTGAATTCGAATATATCATTAGGTGATCTTGCGGTTTATAATGGATGTAGTCCTACATTTTGATCTTCCATCATATATGAACGTTTT